>NW_007246614.1:588646-620298 GCF_000164805.1 Carlito syrichta
GGGCTCAGGCAATCCACTCACCTCAGCCTCCCAAAGTGCTGGGATTACAGACTGAGCCACCGAGTCCGGCCAAAGTCTTAGTTTAATTAATGAGGAGACAAAAAATTTCTCAAATACAGTTGTCCCCTCTTATCCTTGGTGATATGTTCTGAGACCTCCCAGGGGCTGCCTGAAACCATGGATAGCACTGAACCCCTATATAAACTATGCTTTGTTCCTATACATACATTGTATGATGAAGTTTAATTTATAAATTAGGTGTAGTAAGAGATTAACAGCAATAATACTAAAATAGAACAATTATAACAATATACTTACAAATTATGTAAATATAGTCTCTCTCAAAATATCTGAATACTGTATTTTTGGACTGTGGTTGACTGTGGGCAACTGAAACCTCACAAAGTTAAACTGTGGAGAGGTAGGACAACCACTTTTCTGCTCAGCAAAAGTTCCACTCTTCAGCTGTCAAACAGCAGGCTAAATTTGAGGGGAATTTCTTGGATACTCGTCCTGGGCTGACTTCCTTGGTGTCCACCTGTTCAGTCTTTCTCTTTCTCTTTCTTCTTAATTACCCTCCCCTTTTCCTCTATTCTTCTCTTACGCCCACCCCCTGTCTTTCTCTCTTTCCTTCTTTCTTCTCTCTTCTCTGCTCTCACTCTTGCTCTCTTTCTCTCTCTCTGCCTCAAAAGGGTCTCGCTCTGTCTCCCAGGCTAGAGCGCTGTGGCATGATCATAGTTCACTGCAACCTCAAACTGCTAGGCTTAAGTAATCCTCTCGCCTAAGCCTCCCAAACCACTGGAATTACAGGCACGTGCTACCGCTTAAATTTCTTAATAAATGAGGGATGCTGCATTTTCATTACAATGGGCACCCAAATTATCCAGACATCCTGCACTTAACTCACAGTGCCTGGAACCAGAATTCCACTACAGCTTTTTAAAAAAGAAATTCCTACCAAATTGAATGCATTTTAAAACAGGAGTCTGCTATTCTTGAATTTTATTTCATTTTTTTTTTGAGTTGGATTCACACTCTGTCACCCAGACTGGAGTGCAGTGGCCGCTCCCAGCCACCACAACCTCACCTGCTGGGCTCCGGCGATCCTTCCGCCTCAGCCTTCCAGGTAGCTGGAACTACAGGTGCGCGCTACCACACCGGGCTAATTTTTGACGTATTGTAGAGATGAGGTCTCGCCAAGTTGCCCAGGTGGGTCTCAAACCCGCAGGCTCAGGCAATCCACTCACCTCAGCCTCCTAAAGGCATGGGATTACAGGCTGAGCCACCGAGCCCGGCTTATTTCATTTTAAAAACACTTTATAGATTGGTCTTCTATAAAGGCAATCTGTCTGCTCAGTAGTCATTTCGAAAAATAACTTCCGATCATTGGTTCATAATCTTCCTGGAGTGAGATGTTTGTTCTTAGCATGAGAAGGGCCATAGAGCCAGAGAAACAGAGGCCTCATCTAAACTTGGCACCATCGTGTTCTCTGATTACATACGTTGAGCGTTGAGTGTTTAAATGACTTTAGTGATTGTAAGTGGATGCTCTGTTGAAGTTTGAATCGAAGTAGAAGTTTTAGTGTGTAAGAAGCTTTCATGTCAAAGGGTATACTAAGCAAACATTATTCTTTCACCTGAAAGTAGGATGTAGCTTTGAAAATGTGATGCTGCCTCTACTGAAAGATTATCCCTAAGTTTTCCTGAGGATATATTAATAATCAAGTGCATCTATTTAAGCAGAAGTACGCCAAAGGAATGGTGGGACAACGGTGGGGGAGCATCCCTGTCTCTCACTTCCACTTCATCAGAGTGGTCAGAAATGATTTACAGTAGGTTTGGATTTAACTCAAACTCTCGATGGATTTTTTTCTTTTGAAACTTACCTTCTTTTATTTTATTCTACTAACTTTTTGCTTGACCTCTCTGTGCATGTTTGAAGATGAGTAACCTTCCTTAATCTGTGCCAGAAATTCTGATCCAGATCACTGCAGTCTAAATTCTTAAAGCATTCATTCTCAGCATACGGTCATGTGTATTGTGGAATTCAAATTCAGTAGATGCCATTGACATGTATAGCTGATTAATTTTAACAAACACAACAGTGTCACATGAATCTTGTGTAATTTTGGGGATGAATTTTATAATACTGTATATATTTAAATTAATAGGCTTAAAAAATCAGTTTTAGGTTAACACAGAAATTGAATGGAGTGGACAGAAGTCTCCCCTGCATTGTCTCACTCTCCCCTTCCCAGTTTCCCCTGTTATGAATGTCTTGCTTTGGTGTGGCACATTAGTTACACTAGAGAAGCCAATATTGACAGACCAGTTTTCACTGAAGTCCCTAGTTTACATGAGGGTTCACCCCTTGTGTTTGTACATCCTATGTATCTTGACACATGTTCTATGTGTCTTGACATGTGTGTAACAGCATGTACCCACCATTCTAATGTCACTGCCCTAAAAATCCCTGTGCCCCATGTACTCGTCCTTCTCTCCTTCCCTTCCTCCCCCAGCCTTTGACAACCACTGATTTTTTTTAACCATCTCAATAGTTTTGCCCTTTCCAGAATGTCATAAGATTGGAATCATGCAATATGTTACCTTTTCAGATCTCAGCAACATCCATTAAGGATGTTAAGGTTCTTCCATGTCTTCTTGCGGCTGGATAACTCATCTCTTTTTTATCACTGAATAATATTCCATTGTCTGCATGTACCATAGTTTGCTTGTCCATTCACCTGTGGAAGGACATCTCAACAGCTTCTAAGTGTTGGAAATTATGAATAAAGCTTCCATCAACATTCATGGACAGGCTCTTGTGGACATAGATTTTTAACTCATTTGGATATGCATATATGTATAAATTATGGTTTTCTGAAAGAGAAAAATATTAAGTATTATTTTAGAATATTTTCTTTATTGCAGGGGAACCATGTAGTGTTTTGAAAATGTAAATTGAAAGTGAATTGAATGCTTGTAGAGGATGCTGTCTCAGCATCCAGCAGAGGCAGAGGTGATAAAACAGACCCCCAAGTGGAGGCTTTGCTTGGGCTCAGCTCTGTCCTCACTGGTCATGAGAAGGCACCACCAGGATCATACACTAGGTCCCTACATCAACTTGCTGATTTCTAGTCTAATGGTGCCCATCAATGTGCTGGCTCTTACGGCAGTCTGATGATTGGGACTAGTGCTACCCACTGGTCCCTTGTTCTTGGGTTCCCTTGTCTTTGATAGAGGTGAAATTTCTAAGGAGGCAAGTCAGACATTAGTCAGATACTTTAATTAGAATTAGACTTCCTGCCCTGACCATGGACCTTGTAGCCAGTTTTGTTATCTGTTTGAAAAACATTGCCTCTAGCGGGAAACTGCTGGGAAGGGGGCAGGGAAGCAGGATTGGCAGTAGTGGGAATCTGCCTGGGAAAGGTGGGGACACACCTCATCAACAAGTGTACCTGCATGATGAACATTTGTATACTTAACCCTGAATTGTACTCCACACTTTTAAAATAAAAAAAATTAAAAAGCAGGGGGAGGTGGAAGAAAAGCATTGCCTCAACTTCTACATGGCTGGGTGACTTGTCATATATTCCGAAAGCAGTCTCACCTCTCTGTTACCTTTGTTGTGGTCCTTGGTTAAATACCCTAAAGACTCTATGCCAAAACTGATGGAGTTCCATCAGGTTCTTTGATGTACAGTGTTTGTGCTTCCTTCTCATCTATTTGCTTCTTTGCACTGAATACATACTATTTCATTACAACTATAATCGTCAATCATTTTCATCTAGTTTCAGGAATACATAATATTTACTTCTTTCTGTAAAATTTTAATGTTACTTTGCAAATTTATATTCTCTGAGTTGGAATTTAGGCATCATGGATTAATATTTTAAAAATATAGTCAGCTTTATTTTTTATTTTCAATAATTTTTTGTGGACACAAAGTCATCTATTTCTCATGTCAAAGTGCAGATGCAACTGAGAACAAAGAAACTGCTCAGCTTCTATCTTTACTATTGAATTTTTTAAAGTGCAGAAACAATGGTCACCAAAGCTAGACATTTTCCATACTGACAATAAATTGATAAATAAACAAATGAGGGTTCAGGGAAGACTCTTACAGGAGGATGTTGACTAATAAATGTAGTGGAAGTGTTGTCGTTGCAAAAATCATTACAGTAAGTCCCCTACATACAAACAAATTCTATTCCAAGAGTGTGTTTATAAGTCTAATTTGTTAGAAAGTCCAACAAAGTTAGCCTAGATACCCAACTAACACAATGAACTATATAATATTATACTGTAATAGGTTTATAATACTTCTCACATAATAATAAAAACAAACACAAAAATAAACATTTAAATCTTACAATACAGCATGTGACAATGTACACCAGACATGTGAACTTATGTGCTTGAACATCCAAACACACATTTGCATCTTTGAAAGTTCACAACTTGAAAGTTCCTATGTAGGGGACTTACTGTACATTGTCATCATCACGGTAAATATTGGTTTAAGTAGAAATATTAATGTATGCTACATTATATGTGTGTTGGACAAGAAGCAAGATATTTACACGGTCTCATTATAAATGTCTTATTATCCAAAAGGGGAAAAAAAATAGAGGTAACAATGTGCAGAAATTGGACAACATTTTTACTGGATGATTAAATTAGGGACAGATGGACCCTGGATGTCTCCAGATGTGATGCCTTTGAAGGGCACAACATTTCGCATGATGTCTCTAGCTGGAATGTATATCCTGAATCTAACCAAGGAAACATCAGTCAAAACCTAGAGGAGGGTCATGTTGTAAACTAGCCGGCCTGTATTCTACAAAATGTCATGAATGCCAAGGAAAGTCAAGAGCTGTTGAAGTAAAGTCAAGGGAACTAAGGAGACAGGGCAACCAAATGCAATGTGTGACCAGACCTTGTGCCCAAAGGGAAGAATGCCACAAGAGATATTAGTAGAATAGTTGACAAAAGTGGAAAGGAGCTGGAAAGGAGAAGGCCAAGGTATAGAGGAGTGTCCCCAAGTGGGCCCTCCAGTCCCTGGCTGGGATTAAACCCTGACACCTGGATGGGACTGAGGATCCAGGGTGGAAGGGCCTTGCCCTCGTCCACCTGGATCCAGGAGGGGCACCATCTTAAGTGTCCCATCATCAACTAGGTAGTTCCTGGGTTGGCTTAGAAACTGTGGTCTGGGAGTAGGCAGAAGAACCTGATGTGACCTGATTTGTTGGGTAAACAGATATTAGCCATTACTGTCACCACTCAGTGTTGGTGTCAGTTCTCCTTGGTTTGCTGGGAACTTTTTCCTTCCCAGCTTATTTATTCTATGTTCCCTAGAGTTTCTGTTTTCTCTAATAAAATGGAGCCAAGGAAAGCCTCAAAGAGCTCATTCACCCTCTGTTCTGTAGTTCACAATTGTCTTTATCAAAACTCAGTCCCCCAAACCTTCTCCTATTGTTCTTTGTGCAGATCTTAGAGGGAAACAGTCTCCAGCCCCATAGGAGTGAGCAGGCTTCTAAGGCAGTCTCCAGGCACAGGGGGCTGAGAGCAGGGTTCTTAGGCAGGGGTTCCCAACCCCCAGGTCACAGACCAGTAGGGGCCCGTTGCCTGTTAGGGATCAGGCTGCACAGCAAGAGGTAAGTGGTAGGCAAGCAGAGCTCTAACTCTTGTCAGATCAGTGGTGGCACTAGATTCTCACAGGAGCACCAACCCTAACGTGAACTGCACATGCAAGTGATCTTGGTTGTATTCTCCTTATGAGAATCTAATGCCTGATGACCCTACCACCCTCATTTGTGGAAAAGTTGTCAGTCCTTGAAGCCAAAAATGTTGGGGACTGCTGTCTTTAGTAGAGGGCCTGGCTCTTGTGAGATCGTAAGACCTGCAGGCTGGCTTAGCTCTCTGTGGTGATGGAATCTCTCACGTTGGTTTGTGGTTACTCATGAAAGGCTTTATGCCTTTTGCAATGTGTGACTGTGGCCCTGCATGGCCAGTAGGATCAACACTTTACTATACTTCACCTGTGCTGCATGAGGAGCTGCACACCACAGCAGATTATACACAGCAAGGAACCTGGGAGGGAGCAAGGCAGGTAGGACTCTTCCTACCAACAATTCTCTGCAGTATTTCTAATTTCATCTTTGAGTGAGTGCCCTTCAGTCTTGCTGTAGAGGATATGATCCTATTAGCAGTCAGGGTCGTGTAATAGCTATGATTACTATTGCAATACTTGTCATTAAACAAAATAGAGAAAAAGAACAAAAACTAGGAAACATTTGCTTTCAAAGCTGATTCTCAGTTTGATGAATTAAATTAATGGTTGTTGAGGAGGAAGATGGACAGTTTGTGCAGACTCTGAAAGAATTTTCTGGCCTTTTCTAATTCTTTAGAGGTTTATTATTCCACTAATTTGTTGAATAGGTATTTTTATTCAGCTCTATCCTGTGCCAGGTACAGCACAACAAAGATGCTGCTCTTGTAGTCTTTCCGTTCCAGCTGCTAAACAATAAATATGGTAAATCAGAAATGACATATGAGGAGGGACCCAAAAAACCCGGAATTTATTTATTAAAAATTATATATTTATTCTTGCATGTTTAAACTTTAGTCAACTTCAAATTATTCTCCATTTGATGCAATACACTTTACTGGGATGCTTTTTCCACTGCTCAGAATGGTTTTGAACTATTTATTTTTATGCCTGTTAGTGCTTCTGCTGTTTTTTGTTTCACCTTTTCCACATGAGCAAAAATGTTTCTCTTTGAGGATTTTTTTTCATCCAGGGAAACAGAAAAAAAGTCACTTGGGGTAAGATTAGGAGAGTATAGAGGGTGAGGCATGGGGGTCATGCTGTTTTTGGTCAAAAACTGCTGAACACTCAGCATGGTGTGGACAGGTGTGCTCGTAAATTACCCATCATGAATTGGGCAAGTGTGTTGAAAGAGTCATAGATAAAATTCACTGAAGCTGAACACAGCCTCTCACAACAATGCTGGCTGGTACACTGATGCTGATGGGTTCCTAGAATTCTTACCTAGTTGGGGGGAGCCTGTACTATAAGGGCCCCACTCTCCAAAAGATAATTTAGGTTTTTTGGGTCCCCCTCATACATGCCAGTAGATGTAAATGCTGAAAGAAAAAGAAGCAGCAAAGAATGGTAGGAGGGAGATTATTGGGATAGAAAGGGATGGTGCAGGACGTAATATTCTATACAGTGGTGGATTTGTGTCCAAAGGCTGCCCTAACAAAGCACCACAAACTCAATGACTTAAACAACAGTAATTTATTCTCTCATATTTCTGGAGGCTAGAAAGTCAAAATCAAGGTGTGGGCATGACTATGCTCTTGGAATCTAGGGGGTAGAATCCTTTACTCTTTCAGCATCTGGTGGTTCTAGGCTTCCTTGGTTTGTTAGACATGCCACTTGTCTCTTGCTTTAATCTCCACATGCTTTCTCTCTGTCTCTGTCTGTGTCCTCTCCTCCTCTTACAAGGACACCAGTAATTGGATTTAAGTTCTGCCCTAAACCACAAAGGATATCTCATCTCAAGATCTTTAACTTGGTTACATCTATAATGACCCTGATTCTATTTGCAGAGTCCTCATGAACATGAATTCTGGTGGGACACCATTCAACCCACTGCAGGTGGTTGGGGTAGACCTTAGAGAGAAAATCAGGTGGGGCACAAGCTTGAAGAAGGTTCAGGGGTGAGCCACACAGCTCCCTGAGGTGGGTCTGTTTCAGGAAGAGGGAGCAGCTAGAACAAAGTCCCTGAGCTGGAGCAATGAAACCAGCATGGCTGGGGAAGAGGGTGTGGATGGGAAAGGAAGGGAGTGGGTGAGGCACTCTGCAGGGTCTCGGAGTGGAAGACTCTTTCCTGACCTTAGGAAACTGTTAGGAGGCTGGTCCAGAAATCCAGGGCCAAGCCGAGGTGAGGATAATGAGAAGTGATTGGCTCCTGGTTATATAAGAGGGATCCCAAAATACCCAGAATTATTTTTTGGAGGGCAGGCTTCTTCCCTAGCTGGGTTCTAGGAACCTGTTGACAGCAGTTGTGAGAGGCTGTGTTCGGCTTCAATGAAATTTTCTTTTTGAAGATTCTTTCAATGCATTCACCCGTTTCATGATGGGTAACTTATGAGTGCACCTGTCCGCGCTGTGCAGAGTGTTTAGCAGTTTTTGACTAAAAACGGCATGGCCTCTATGCCCCACCCTCCCTACTCATCCAATCTTGCCCTGAGCGATTTTTTTTTGTTGTTTCTCAGATGAAAAAAGTTTTCAAAGGGAAAAGTTTTGCCACTGTAGAATAGGTGAAACAAAAAGTGGCAGAAGCACTAAAAGACATCAAAATTGACAAGTTCAAAAACTGTCCTGAGCAGTAAAAAAGGTGTCTTGATAGATGCCTTGCCTTAAGTGGAGAGTACGTTGAAGGTGACTGAAGTTTAAACTGTAAGAATAAATACAAAATTTTTTATAAATAAATTCCGGGAGTTTTTTTGGATCTCCCCCCAACCCCTCCGTATTTTGAAGAAAGGGTCAACAGCATTTCTTGACTAATTAGAGGTAAGTAAGAACAAGAGGAGAAGGGAAAATGACTCCAAGGTCCTTGGCCTGAACAACCAGAAGGATGTTGTCCCTGTCAGTGGGGTTAGAGAGGTGCAGCAAGTTGGGTATAAAGAGTAGGATTCAGTCTTGAGCATAGAGAGTGTGAGACACTGTGGCCGAGGTTTGGACTGGCTGTTGAACATGCAAGTTGGGAATTTGGGAGCGAGGTCTGGGCTAGAGGCACAAGTTGGGGGGTAGACAACTTTTGTTCATCATTGGTTTTTCCTAGATTTTGGTGTTTTGGCTGACAGATGGGACAGAGGGAGAGAGGAGCAAAAGAAAAAGAAGGAAAAAATATGGTGGGAAGATAAAGAGTTAGACAATTTCATACAGAGAGACCATAAAGGCTTCGTTGCCCAATGCACACAGTTGGTCAGCATTTGCAGCAGGGAAAGAGTTTTAATCTTAGGGTTACTAAGATTAAATGAGGAGATGGGAGGAAACCTAAAATCTCAGAGGAGTTTGGTACTAGGGTTTTTAAGGGTTTTGGAATGGGTCAAAGTGTGGAGATCATTGATTGATTAAAGGGTGCAGGGTGAGATCATGGAACAGGGAGAGCAAGAAACTGTGTTCTCATGCGTATTCTGTTCCTCTGAGGAGGGCTTCAAATGGGTTGCTGGAACTTGGGGTCTGAACAACATCTTGAGCGATCCTTGAACAAAATCTTTATGAAATCCTATCTATAGGAACAAAGGGAACAAAATGGTCTGTCTATATCTAGTGTTCCCTGACTTTTAGTCCTTTAGCAAAAAGGAGGTTGGCTGTAGTGCCTAATTATAACTACATTTCCATCCAGAACCTGGACTGCAGTTCTTGTCAGCCTTGGAGATATGGTTTCAACAGAGGTCACTACTGGGCTGTTACTGTTGGAGTTAGTATGGAGGTGAGAAGGGGCTGGGGAATCAGACAGACTTGAGCCTCTGTTTCTACTGCTGTGAAATGGGGACAATAATAAAAAAAATCCAAGCATCAATACAAGACATGGGTATTGACCCCATTTAACCACCATAGCTATGAGGTGGGTTGACTATTCATCCTATTTGGGAGATGAATGATCTGAAGCACAGAGAGATCCAATGTCTTGCCCAAGGTTACACAGCTGGCAGAGGTAGTGCTGATTAACCCAGTCCTGGGCCCTTCACCCTGGGCTACACTGATGTGGCTTTTCTGCTGTGTGCTTGGCACATACTAAATACTCAGAAGGTACTTTGTATGTAAAATCGAGGCGTATAATTTGGGAGTGCTGGGAATTATAATAGGGTTGTCATGTTCTGCCATAGGACCTGGGACAGCCAGACCTCAGAATCTGACCCCCGATTTTCCCCACGTCCACCCTCCCCCTAGCCCTGCCAAGTTACAAGTTACAGGTGAAGCAGGAGCAATGAAAGTGAATTTCAGGCCAGGAAATTAGAAGGAAGCCTCCTTTCTGCTGCCTTAAAATGCTTCAGCAGACCAGCCTGGGGGCACTTTTCTTCATATCCTGTTACCTTGAACAATAATTTCCTTTATTCCTGTTTTCTTGATGTGCCCATCTCCCTTTGGCTTTTAATCTTTTTTTTTGTGGAGAATGGTATCATCTAATATTTATTAAGTCATTAAGCATTCAACAAAGCAGTCCAGCTGGAATGAGGTTGTGGGGGGTCACCTTCCATGGGCACTGCATCCCGGGGCGGGGCGAGGGGGGACCCAGAACTGTGCTGCCCAGGTTGGAGGTGGTGGCCCCAAGTTGTCCATGTATGGAGAGGGTGCAGATATGAGGTGTGCTGGGTGCTGTCTGCTCCGGACAAACAGTGTTCACGACCCTTGTGTTTGCAAAGATTTTCCAACAGAGACAGGGCTCTGAAGAGTCACCTCACACAAATGACCATAGACTGCCCTGTAAGTGATCTGTTTTGGAAAGGCAACTGATCCAGAACTTGTAATGGACAAATATGACCTCAAGTTGGCCTAAAAATGTCTCAGCAGGAGGGGAGACCACATTGTGGAGCTACTTCCAACCTACGGGCCAGTGAAGGGTGTTGCTAAAATAGATGTAAAAGTATTAATATGTCTCTGTTCCTAAATGCAGACAAGGAATAAAAGGGACCCCATTCCCAGGTGCCTCCCCAAGGTCCTGTAAATGGGCAGAGCTCTCTGGCCCATTCCACTTCTCTTTTAAAGACGGAGCCAACTGCCAACCCAAACAGCCACAGTCACAGCCCAGCAGTTTCTGTTTCTGGGCAGAAAATCTTAAATTCATTGTGAAGCATGAGGAAAGTTCAGAAAAATAGAAAGGAGAAAATAAAAATCTCCAGTTTTCCTGTCACTATTAGTATCTTGGCCTACCTCCTTCCTGGTGTTTTTTCTACAAGTACATGCTTTCATGATGTTGTGAAACTGGGCTGATATAGAGGGTGCTTGTTTGTATGCTGTATTTTTAACTTCTTATTCTCTCAGGATCGTATTCAGGTTTGAAAAACAGTGATTGAAACTAAAATCATTTTTAGGAAGATAATTTTAGTGAACCCAGTTTAGCATATCATTTTATATCAATCATCTTATCATAATTGATATAACCAATTGGCTACTGTTGGATATTTAAGTTGTTTCCAACTTTTTGCATAACAAATTATGCTTCAGTGAACATCCTAACAAATAATTATTGGTGTCTACTTCAAATTCATTGCTTTGGAGAGTGACGCTCCAACTTCCTGCCAGTACCCCTAATAACAGGAGCTTTGAGGATTTTATTTTTCTCCTAAAATTTTATGAGAATGTTGCTTCCTTCTGAAAGTACATTGGTTTGTTTAAATGTTAAAATAATGTCTTCAGTTATGAATCTGTCAAATGACCTAATTCTAGCCTTACCCCCAGGGGCTTTTAGTACGACGTATGTGCAGGGAGATGTGCCCTGGGGACCCCAAATCTCGGGTCTCACTTGTTACTCCCTTCATCAACCCCTCAAGGATGACAGGCACCTGGTCGAGAAACAGGTCTTGGCAGAGGGTTGCAGAAATGGAACTGCAGGGTTAATGGTGGAAGCCTGTTAGAGATTCTTGGTACGTATTTCTGGTATATACTACAAAATCAGTTCTGGATGTATAAAAGTTAAGTGTAAATGAGAGTATTCATTTTCTATACTTTTAAATTTATAGAATAGTTAAAAGAAAGTATGATTGACTACTGATCTATTTTTAGGGTAAAAGAATTTATAGATATAGAAGGAAATATAATGGTGTAATAAAGAATTTGGTTACATATTCAAAATGACATTAAAATTAAAATGCAAACAGTAAAGCAGAAATTTCTATTTGCTATGTATCTGCATATATCTCATATGTGTATATAAATATGTGTTTGCAAAGCATCAATGTCTTTAATTAAAGAGCCCTTTCAACAGAAATTAACAAACCATACATACCCAATGGAAAAATGAGCAATGAACATAATTACAGACTATTACAAGAATAAATAGAAATGTCTAGTATACATGTGAAAACAGTTAACCTCCCTAGCAATCAAGGAAGTGTTAATAAAAAATGCCACTCTCACCTAATATATTGGCAAGCCATTATAAAAATGATCATGGCCAGGCCCAACCAGGGCACAGGGAAGAATCACCTGAATGAATGAGTTAGTCCTTGATTCCCGCCCAAGCCCAGTGACTTTCTACCAATGCATCTTGGCTTTCATTCTGCCTTGAATTCTTCTCCCTCATGCCCAGGTAGAAACAATTTTTCCTTTCTCACAACCCCCGTAACACTGTATCTATGTTCCCCTGTAGCAGGTGGAACAAACTATTTTACTTGATGATATTGATACTAAAAATATAATTTTTATAGTTTAGAAATAAATAGCACTATGTGATTGGATCTATTCCACACCATGTCCCAGGCATGGTTCTGGGCACTGAGGATACCACAATGGACGAAATAGACCTGATCCCCATTTTCACAGAGCTGGCTTACTATGAGGGAGATGGATACAATCAACCAAGTAAATAAGTGAACAAATGTATGATATTATAGGGGTGATGCCAGCAGAAAAGAAAGAACTCAAGGCAAGGAAGCAGTAGGCCGCAGGTGGGAGAGATGGTGGCATCTGAGATGAGACCTGAATGGAGGGAGGGAGCCATGGAAAGACCTGGGGAAGACGTTTCCAGCAAAGGGCTTGTGCCAAGGCCCTGAGGTAATCGCATACTTGGGCAGTTCAAGGTTCAGAAAGGAGGGTGGCGTGGCTGGGGAGTCATGGGGATAGGAAAAGTAGGGGTAAAGATGCTGGCAGGGAGGTGACTGGGCGGGGGGGACACACTGGTAGGACCCCGTAGATCAGGGTGAAGCTTTGGGAGAGATGGAGAGCCCCTGGACTGACGTTTTGGGTTAGGTAACATCATGGTCTGCCTCACTTTTTCTAAAAAAAATTGAGATGAAGGGTATACACCATAGAATTCACCATTTTAATCATTTTAAAGTGTATAATTCAGTGGTTTTTAGTGTATTCACAATGTTGTGCAATCATCACCACTTTTTAATTCCAGAACATTTTCATCACTCCAAAAAGAAACTCCTGACCTGTGATCAGTTATATCCCTCCATCCCTTCCCCCAGACCTTGGCATCTACTCATCTGCATTCTGTTTCTATGGATCCAGCTATTCTATTTGACTAACATGGAATCCTATGGTATGTGGTCTTGTGTGACTGGCTTCTTTCACTCAGTAGAATGTTTTCAGGCTTCATCCATGCTGTTGCAAGTGTCTGTATGCATTCCTTTCACAGCTGAAGACTAGTCCATTGCATGAATAGGCCATATTTTATTTATCCATTCATCAGTTGATGGATATTTGGGTTGTTCCCACTGGACTTCCTCTGTCAAAGAGCCTTTCCATCCGGGCACAGTGGCTCATGCCTGTAATCCTAGCACGTTGGGAGCCTGAGGCAGAAGGATTGTTTGAGGCCAGAAGTTTGAGACCTTTCTGGGCCCTTTGTGGAGGCTCGCAAGGGTAGAGCAAGAAGACCAGGTGGGAGGCCTGAATCCCAGGAATGCAGGTGAAAGTTGAAGGTGGAGGGCCCGCAAGTGAGTGACGGGAGAGGCAAGAGGACAGCCGGGGAGGCTCGGGGACGGGATAGAGGAGCCGTGTTTTCTATCAGTCCTCCCTTCGATGTGCTCTTTTTCGAGCATGCTTAAGAGCCAGGTGATGATTATCTGTGGACAGCACCATGGGATCCCCTCTGCCTCGTCTCCCCCCCCCCCCACAGCATGTTTGTGTTCTGCGTTCTCTTTCTTTTGAACAAGGATTGACTCCTAAGTGGAGAGGGCTGTGCTTCCTGCACAGATCTGGAGAGGGTATTAATAGCCATTTTCCTCTGTGGGGTGTGGGACCAGCAAGTTGGGACAATGGCCCCCAACTGGGAATCCATCCAGAAATGATCACAGGCTAAAGCTGAATGGAACCCCCCAGGCCCACCCTCCTCTCCGTTGGATTGCTTTTTGTACCTTGCTGGGAAAATGTGTGCTGCTAATGATTTCTGAAATGAAATGCCATCTATCGGGTTATTTTAAACCATAGAGCTGAGCAAAGTCTCCTTCAGAGGGGAATTGATTAGATTTCACGTTTGAAGGCCCTGAAAGCACTTCACATAAATGTCCCTCCTGTGATGGGCTTCTGTGTTTTATTAGTAAAAGCTTCGTAATGTAGTAAAAACAGAAAACCTGTGTGTTTTGTAGGTGAAACTTGTCAATCTGTGAACCCAGTAGTGTGGCTTGGCAATGACTGCCCTTCATATTCCTTTTGTTTACTTTTTGTTTTTGTGAGTCAGAGTTTTACTCTGTTGCCCAGACTGGAGTGCAGTGGCACACTCATGGCTCACCCCATCCTTGGCCTGTTGGGGTCAGGTGAGCCTTCCATCTCAGTCTTCCAGGTAGCTGCAATCACAGGTGTGCACCATCACACCCGACTAATTGATTCATTGTAGAGATGACATCTCCCCAATTTGCCCAAGCAGGTCTCAAACGCTTGAGCTCAGGCAATCCCCTTGACTTTGCTTCCCAAAGTGCTGGATTTATAGGTGTGAGCCACCACACCTGACCACTTTTTAAATTTCATTTTAAAAACTACGCAATATGTCCATGTAACAAACATGTGTGTACTCCTGAATCTAAATTAAAGATGGAAAAAAAAAAGAATTTTTTTATTTTAAATGAATACAGTCTTATTTCAAGTGGAATACAATCTTATACAAAATTCAAAAAAAAAATCACCAAATAAACCAGCAAAAAGTTTAAATTCTTCATAACGCAGACACTATGGCCTTCTTCACACGTGTACTAACCTTCTTATTGGTATGTTATGCTTTTATGATCCACTTTGGAGTATGATAGCTAGATTGGCTCCCTCTGCCTTTCTGACTTTCAGCTCTGGGCTGGCCCTATTTATAGTTTGCTATCTAGAAACAATGCAGAGGCTACGCAGATCTTACCGGCTTCTAGTTGATAATATGACCTAGTAATGTACCAGGCTAGTCAAATTTTTTTTTTTTTTTTTGTCTTTGAGACAAGGTCTCACGGTATTGCCCAGGCTGGAATGCAGTGGCACAATCCTGGCTCACTGCAGCCTCAACCTCCTGAACTCAGACTATTTTCCCACCTCAGCCTTCTACGTAGTTGGGAAGACAGGGACACTCCATCACATCTGGCTAATTTTTGCATTTTTTGTAGAGACAAAGTTTTGCTATGTTGACTAGGCTGCTCTCAAACCCCTGGGCTCAAGCAATCCACCCACCTTGGCTTCCCAAAGTGCTGGAATTACAAGCGTGAGCCACTGCACCTGGCCAAGGCTAGTCTTGAAACACTCATATAGACCCCTCCAATCACTGTAAGCCCAAGACTGATAGTACAAATGGGCAGGAGATATAGCAATGCAAGGAGGGTCTATAAAAGGAAACTTAGACAAGGAGTCTACATCTGTCAGGCACTATTTTCCTGGAAACCCAGCTGAACGGGTTGATCCATCAATGCTTTCATGTTGCAGTCTAACACCCAGATCTGCCTCTGTTGTAATCTGTGACTCAGTTACCCTGGTCATGGTATATATGGGTGGCCTTGCCCATAGACACATACATTCTCTGGTCCAGGTTGGCAGGTTTTTTTCAGGTCTGCTTCATTTATTTTTTCTGTATTTATTTATGCATTCAGAAACCAAAATAGTGAGCTTCATCAAAATGCCCAAGATGGAAAATATTGGTTCAGAACCCCAGACTCTCTGGACCTAAAGCCAGAGCTCTGAAGCACTGCACTAAAGTATTCTTCAAATACCTGTGGGTTCACACAAAAAAGAATGGATGAAGTTGAGAGCAACATTTGAGAGGTGATGGCCCTGGGGCTGGCACCCAGGAGAGGAGGTGGCCATTTCTTTTGTCTTTCTGCGCTCTTCCTGGATGGAAGTCTCTGCCCAAGTTTTCTCTGTCAGATGAGCTCTCTATCTCTACAGTTCTCCTTGCCCAAGCATGGGTGACTTACCTTTTATCTGCCAACAAGGCCTAGTAGTGAAGACTGCTCAGCCAGCCAGGAAGGGCATCTTTGCAGGCAAGGTTCTAAGAGGAAGATAATCTTTCTCAGAAAAAAATCCCTTGCTCTGTTGCTCCCCAGAAACAGTGATGACACACATATCATTGGATCCAGTCATTCTGCAAGTGCCTGTGTCTTGACTTTGATGATGGAAATCCTCATAAGCACCCCAGGAAGGAAGGTAGCATGGCAGGTGCAGTAGCTTTGAAGGCGCCTTCATGGTTACAATCCTGCAACTCCTCTTCCTGATGGGGTGACCTCCAGCAAGTTGCTTGGCCTCCCTGAAACCCATTTTTCTAATTTGCAATTTGAAGACAATACTGATTTGGTGGGGGGGTGACTTCAAGGATTGAGGGAGCTAAATTCTGAGCTTAGCACAGCGCTTGGCTTTTTGAATAATTCAGTAATTGGTGATATTTACTTTATATATTCACAGTTCCTAATATGATGTTTACTTAACTCCCTTTTGCTACATTCTTCCAACTGTTCAGGTCTCCTACTTATCTGCCTCCTCTTCCATGAACCCTCCCTAGCACTCCCCAATCTTCAATGATTTCTATCTCCTCTGTTGTCAGTTTGATACAGTGCATAGCACCCCATGAGCTATCCACAATATCTGCTGCTAGGACTTTGTAAACAGTTTCTTGTGCATTGATATTGCTTCATTAAGAGCAGAGAGGTGGTATTGTGTTATTTCAGTGATAGTTTAAGATGCTGGGTAACAGCACAGACCCCGGAGTCAGACTGCCTGGGTTCAAATCTGGATTAAGTCACTCAGCATCAAACAACTTAGTTTCCTTATCTGTAAAATGGGTCCAGTAACAGTTCCTCTTTCATGGAGTTGTGGAAAAGGGCTAAATGAGACCTTTTGCATGGGCTACTTAGAACTGTGCTCAAACTTCTTTGTGTTGCATGAATGTTTGCTTTTATTATTATTCTCACTCATGTAATTTTGGTAAATTGTTTAATCTTTCTGAACCTCTGTAGCAATAAAACATGTTCTCCCGGCTTGTGGATTAGATGAGGTACTGACTGTGCAGATATGGTGCTTGGGGTATGGTAATAGCAGTTGTAATTGTCAGCTCCTGGGGACAGGAATCCTGCCTTAGTCAAGCTGGGGATGTTTCCCAAAGTCTCCTTTCCTGAAGAGTTCTGATAGAGCCTGACCCAGAGATAGGATTTCCAGATTTAACAAATAAAATGCAGAACTTGGCTGCATGTGGTGGCTCACACCTGTAATATCAGCACTTTGGGAGACAGAGGCAGATAGATTGCTTGAGCCCAGGAGTTTGAGACCAGTTAGGCAACATAATGAGATCTTGTCTCTACAAAAAAAAAAAAAAATAGCTGGTTGTGATGGTGCACATTTGTAGTCCCAGCTACACGGGAAGTTGAGGAGGAAAGATTGTCTGAGCCCAGGAGGTCGAGGCTGCAGTGAGCTGTGATGGTGCCACTGTACTCCAGCCTGGGTGACAGAGAGAGCCTCCTATCTCAAATAAATAAATTAATTAATAGAACTCCTAGTTCAAGTTGAATTTCAGATCAATCAATAGCAATTTTCATTTTAGCATTTTAGTATAAGTATGTCTCAAACATTGCATGGGGTATGCTTATGCCTAAAAAAATTATCCACTGTTGGTCTTCAATTCAGATTTTTTTGAGATTTCCTGCATTTTACATGACAACCTGCAAGAAGAACTTGTGGGGACTTGGAAAGTTGTGACAGAGGATGAAGGTAGAGATGCCTGTGGGTCCCAGCATGTTCTCTCTCTCCTTTGCTCTGGCTCGGTGGATGCCTCCCCAGTCTTCTTGTCATGAGCTCCCCTGGGGTCCAGGCTCTGAAGATGGGCATGCTGGGATTGTTTGATCCCCTGGCATGCTTTGTGCAAATCCCTCAACAATTGTCCAGAGTTTGGCTCTTTCTCACCAACCCCATTAACTCCAGCTTACATCTTGGTGTAATCTGCCGCTGTCTCTCCCTCTGACTCCTGCCTTGCTCTGGATACTGGCCCCTAGTTGGTTTCTAAACAGCACCCAGGGCAACCCTTTTAAAGATGACAATCCTTTCTCAAAACCCTACTGGCTCTTCTCCTCATGAAGAATAAAATCCAGAATCTAGACATTTGTCTGGCCTCCTTGCTGATCCTGGAATGTCCCACACTGCCCTTCGATGTGGTTTCGCACTTGCTGGCCCCTCCTGGATGGAATGTTCTTTTCCCTGAGTATGCAGATGCTTGTTTGCTCACTTTGTGGTATCTGTGCCCATAGGTTTCCTGCTCCGAGAGGTCGTCCCTGGCTCTGGGCTGTCTTCATACCTTACCTTTTCTTCTGGGCATTCATTGCCTCCTGACATATGCGGTGCTTCTTGTTTGTTGGTCTTTTTCACTCTTACAGGAGCCATGAGGGCTGAGACTCCATGGTGTCCTCTGCTCCATCCTGGCCACAGGAGCACGCCTCCTTGGAGGGACACTCAGCAGCACAGTGTGGAGTGAAAGGATCATATAATGGTGATGAGACAAGAAGGCTTTATGGATTCCCATGACATAGAACTTGGCAAATGAGCAAAATTGTGCCAGGAAGCACAATTCTTGTTGGAGTTCTTGGAGCAGTTGGAAGACCCAAGGTTGAGCCTGTGTCAGGGAGGTTCTGGGATATTAAACCAAACTGCTGGAAGTTTCTGTCCATGACTCCCATGTCCACAGGTTGAACTTACTTTAATCTTGTGCTTTTTATATCAGCAGATTCTTCCTCCTCTTCTTTTTCTTTGTTGCCCAAAGCATAGATTGGTCTCAGAGCTTAAAAGGACATTTAAAAGGAATTTCAAAGGACAAGGACAGAAATATAGCCTTGTCCTCTAATAACAAGAGTGAAGAAAGGATAGCAGATAGTCCTGGGGGGGAAGAGCTGTGTCCCTAGGTCATTTCAGGTGTGCGAGCCTCCCAATTGCCCTGGGAGCAGAAGGGACACACATTCTGCCCAATGCAAGTTAGAAAACTACGTGCAGAGGATACGTTCTTTCCTAAACCTCATAGTTGGTGAGTGACCTTTAAAAAAAGAAAAGTTGCCTGAGCCCGCGGGTTCGAGACCCATCTGGGCGGCAAGACCTCATCTCTACAATAAATCAAAAAATCAGCTGGGTGTGGTAGCGCGCGCTTGTAATTCTGGCTACTCGGAAGGCTGAGGCGGAAGGATGGCGAAGCCCAGCAGGTCGAGGTTGCGGTGGCCGCGGCCACTGCACTCCAGTCTGGGCGACAGAGTGAGACTCCAACTCAAAAAAAAAAAAAGTTTAAACTGGGCTCAGTGGCTCAGCCTGTAATCCCGCGCTTTGGGAGGCTGAGGTGAGTGGATTGCCTGAGTCCGTGGGTTCGAGATCCACCTGGGCAACTTGGCGAGACCTCATCTCTACAATAAATCAAAAATTAGCCAGGCGTGGTAGCGTGCGCCTGTAGTTCCAGCTACTTGGAAGGCTGAGGCAGAAGAATCGCTGGAGCCCAGCAGGTCGAGGCTGCGATGGCTGAGAGTGGCCACTGCACTCTATTCTGGGTGACAGAGTGAGACTCAAAAAAAAAAAAAGTGAAAAATACATAAAATCAAAGGAACTTTAAGATAAAAATAAGAAGAGCAAGACTGTCCATAATCCCTCGTCTCCAACACCGTTGTCTTCTTTTTTCCACCCAGGCCTCATTATTCATATAACATGTATTTTCACATAATTGTCACCACAGGTATCACTTAACATTGTTAGGAATACATTGTTATCTTGTCACAATACTAATTTTTGGAAAAAGCATAATAATCTAACAAGTAAATGCTCTAAATGATGTACCTCCAGGTGATTTCTATATATTTTCAAGTGATAATGGTTATTTGTTAACATTTTTGAGTCATAATTTTTTTTTATTTTGAGCCCAAATATTAGGATTCTGTTGCAAGTTAAATTGTGTCCTCCAAAAGATAGGTTCAAGTTCTAATCCCTGTTATGTGTGAATGAGACCTTACTTGGAGGTAGGGTCTTTGAGATATCGAGTGAAGATGAGGTCATCAGAGTGGTTCTAATTCAATATGACTGGTGTCCGTATAAGGAGAGGAAAATGTCATGTGAAGACACAGACACACAGGGAGTGTGACAACAGGGACATAGGCTAGAGTGAAGAGCTGCAAGTCAAGGGACGTTAAGGATTGATGGCCACCACTGGGTCAGAAAGAGCAAGGGAGGAATTCTACCCAGAACCTCAAAAGAAACATAACCCTGCTGATACCTTGATTTGGGACTTCTGGTCTCCAGAATTGTGAGATCATACATTTCTGTTGTTTTCAGCGCCCTAGCCTATGGTACGTAGTAACACAGGAGACCAACAGCAGCCTTAGGAGATCAGTGGGTCTCCAAGTTTGGTTTTCTCTTGAATACACTGCATAAAATCAACTCTCATGAATAAGTCATGCTGACCATGCACCAAGCAAGCTGTCACTGGGCACAGGTCGAGACCAGTGAGGAGCAGATGGGCCATGGGTGCTTCAGACTCGGACGTGCCTTGGCATTCCTCCAGCCTGGGCCAGTGAGGTTTTCTATAGAGGAAAGGAATCTAAAGGCTTCACCCCCTCCAGGTCAGTGGTGGCCACCAGCCAAGGTGACTGCGTGGGCAGCATCACATTCCTCCTCGGTGTTTAGCCCTGTGTCCCCCGCATTCAGGTCTGGAGTTCAGCCTACGTGTTGAGACTCAGGTATGTAGCTCAGTGAGGCTCTAATTAACCCTCAGATGGGTCTGGGAATCGCCCATTTACCATTACCTCTGGGTGCCATTTTGGTTCTGACACTGCAGTCCCTGGAATGTGGGCAGGTGTGGACGGTGCTCAGAGACATGGAAACTTTGATCTTTGGAGGGTCTACCTTTCGGCTGGGCTTGCCTTTGACTAGGCAGAGTCATGCTTCTTCTGAGGTTCTGGGTAGAATTCCTTCCTTGCTCTTTCCGGCCCAGTGGTGGCCATCAATCCTTAGTGTCCCTTGGCTTGCAGCTCCTCACTCCAGCCTATGCTCCTGTTGTCACACTCCCTGTATGTCTGTGTCTTTTGACATAGACATGACATTTTCCTCTCCTTTACAGACTCCAGTCATATTGGATTAGAACCACTCTGATGACCTCATCTTCACTCAATGATGTCACAACAATTGTGTCAGCATTTCAGTGTGGCTGGTACAGATGGGACTGAATTAATGCCATTGATGATGGTTCAGCTTCATGGGCTGGTTCTTGACTTCTTCACATTCTAGAAAAAGATGATTTTTCTACCCCCTACTTCTACTTCGACTCCCTTTTGGCCAGTTTCTCTCCCTGGACAATTTTTTTTTGGTCTCACTCTATTGCCTAGGCTGGAGGGCAATGGTACAATCACAGCTCACTGCAATCTTGACCTCCTAGACTCAAGTGATCCACCTCAGTCTCCCAAGTAGCTGAGACCACAGGCGTGTGCCACTGCACTTGTCTAGTTTTTTGTAGAGACAAGGTCTCGCTATGTTGCCCAGGCTGGTCTCAAGCTCCTAGGCTCAAGCAGTCCTCCCATTTCCAAAGTACTGGAATTACAGGCATAAGCCCGTACTAGAAAGGCAGGAATGAGGAAGTTGAGGCCCTGGAAGGTAAGAGGCATGGACTTGTCTCCCACTGAAAAGATATTTCTGTATCTTTGGCCCTTGAATTATAGTCTCCTCACAACCACCTTGAAATGAGTATGTAAGATATGCATAATATGCACAATAGACTGGGATATAGGACAGGGACCCTGGACAGGGTCTTGGCTCATCTGCTACCAGCTCTGTGACCAGCTTCAGTGCCACCCAACACACACCCAGCCCCATCCTGGGGGTTACAGGGAGCTGAGGAGGGAGAGGGCAGGCATTGGTAACAGAGACTGGGCATAAGAATGCCCAGGAAGCCATTCCTGAGAGCATGTGGCCTGTTCTTTTCATCAACTCTTTGATTTAACACTTAGAACACGTTTCCAGGGTATCTCATCAACAACTTTGTATAAATGAGGAAATGGAGACTGAATTGTACAATCCACAGCATTGGAGCCAGAATGGGGGTGGAAATCCAAGTCTCCCAGATCCCCCACTCCATGCTTTGTCCCACATTTGGGACAAAAAGCCACCTGTCTGTGGGATTAACAACAATGGGTGCTATTATTGACATCTTCCCCCAGTAGCTGCATTGGCCTGTCTGGCTGGGTGGCCAGACCTTGCCTTCTCCCTTTGGACATTTCAGCCCGGTGGGGTGCAGCTCCCGGGCCATCGGGTACTTTCCAGGGTGCAGGTTCCTGAGGGTGGGAGGGAGATTTGCTGAGCCACAGTTTCCAAAGTATGTGCTGGAGAACACTCAGAATGTGACCTGGAGACACCATGTGTGGAGTCGGAGGCTGGTTTTAGTGGGTCCTGGGCCAGTGGCTGAGTGTGGGTGGGGAGGGGCAGCCAGAGAGAAAGAAAGAACTGGAACCAACTGGAACCATCTGGAAGACAAGTCAGGTGTGGGGGTTGGAGGAACTGAGGGAGAGGGGGCTTGAGGGGAGCCCTCACATTCCTTTCCCCACCCTGCAATCTTCATTTTCCATCTGAGTGGAAGGTTTCCCTCAGCTGGGCAGCGTCTTGGTGCAGATTATTCATTTTTGTTTGGAGCGTCACACAAGAGACAGTCAACTGGTGCTGACAGGTGAGTTGGAAGGCACAAGGGAGCCCTGGGTTTTTGTCTGGAATCAGGTTAGCAGGTAGAGCCCCATAGGGCTCACAGGTCTGCTTCTCTTCTGTGCTTTCCCTTCCCTGACTCGACCCTCCTCTCTGCAGGGTGGCCCCAGGCTTGCCCTGTCCTTCCTTCCTCCCTGTGGTTTATGTTCAGGGCTTCCTCAGAGTGCCTGGCCCAGTCACCCCTTCTGCATTCAGGCCTGGCTCTGACAGATCTTCTTCTCTTGAGGGGTCTGGCAAGAGGGCGATCACCTTGCTTCCCCTTCCACCAGACCCTTCCCATCCACCCAACCTTCCTGAGTCCCATCACCCTGCAGTCTTCATTTGGGGGGAACTGTCCTTCCTACTGGAAACCACAGATCATGCACAGCTCAGTGACGACAAGACTTTGGTACAAGGTTCCTTGCAACACAGGTCATGGCACGCCGGAGGAGGGACCAAGAGCAGTCGGTGCACAGAGGTTCCTAGATCCAAAAACTCACCTGGATTTCCCTGCAGAGTCAAAAGCCAGGAACAAGTCGGGGCCACTGCTCTTACCCAACATGCACCATTGTCCCAGCTCCACCCAGGCGCAGCTCAAATTCCCCAGATTGCTACAGGGAGAGTCAGCCTGAGCTCAGAGGTGTTGAGCAATGTGGGGCCTCCCAGGCCCCTTGTCCCCACACCCCGGCAGTGCCCAAGCATCTGGGGTCAGATCTGAAGGTGATTAAAGGGGGATGGCTCTTTCCTTTGGGGTGCTGTGGGTATGGTTTTTTGGTGGGTAAACGTCCTTCCACACGCCCATCCTGAGGGTTTCAGCTGTGGCTTGTAAGTCTGCTCATTGTTTTGTTTGGGGTGTGGATGTTAAAGGCTGGAGGGTGGTACTTGCAGGATGGTGTGAACCTTTCGCCCTTGAGTTGAAGGGAAGAGGAGAGCAGCTGCCCTCCCAGCAGGAAGTGGAGTCCGGGCCCCAAGCTGACACCTCCGGCTGGCCAGGGAGGATGTCACCAGGCAGTTGCTATGTCTTTGATGTTGGGGCTGCCCTCGCCCCTCTCCCTGACCACCAGACAGCTGGGTGGGTGGGGAGGGAGGTGGCTGCCACACACATCCAGGAAAGATGGAGCCACCGATGGTCACTCCATGGAATGTCAGCAGGGGCTTTGTGCTGAGTCTCTCCCTTGCGGAAACCCAGGACTTGTCCCCACAACACGTCTCCAGACCTTGCTGGATATTTCCAGCATCTCTAGGTGAATTCCAGGGAGGTGGCCACTGAATCAAGACTCCCATCATTGGTCCTGCTTGTCAATTTGCCACAAGCAAGAATAAAAGTAGCTGGGGAATTGTGTCACTGTGAAGAGACGGCTGCAAAGTCCATGTCCTATATGCATTAAAGAGTTGATACTGGAGCACTGAGGAGCCCGATTTAAAACAGGGGATAGGAAAGTCTTTAAAAATATCTCTTTTAAAAATTAAAAATATCTTTAAAGAATTTTAAAACATTTATCTGTTTTCTTATTATAAAAGATCAAATGTGGGTTGGGCATTGGGAGGCGAGGCAGGAGATTCACTTGATCCCTAGAATTCGAGACCAACCTGAGCAGCATGGTGAGACTCCATCTCTACAAAAAATCAATTTTAAAAAATAGCCAGGTGTGGTGGCATGCACCTGTAGTACTAGCTGCTCAGAAGGCTGAGGAGGGAGGATCCCTTGAGACCAGGAATTCGAAGTTGTGGTGAGCTTTGTGGTGAGCTATGACCACATCATTGTACTCTAGACTGGGTGAGAGAGACCCTGTCTCTAAAAAAAAAAAAAAAAAAAGGTTTGTTGTACAACATCTAGATGTGACAGAAAAGTTTAGGAAAAGTTAAACATCATCTTGAATCCCCCCAGAAACTGCTAACCCTTATTAATACTACAGTCTAGTTTTAATATACAGACATACACATAGACAAGCAAACAGGCACTCACACTGTCACACACAATTGAGACCATTCTACAAATGTAGCATATATCCTTCATAATTTTCATTTAAAATTCCCCGAAAAGCATTTCCCCGTGTCTTTGAAAACATGAATTTTTATAACTTCTCACCATTCCTTGAAGGACTAAATAATTTATTGAGCTAACTCCTTGCAGATGATGTACAAAATTTAATTTAAATTAATTAAAATGCAGAAGTTTTTCCTTAGGAAATAGAATAAGAAATTGGGCATGGTAGCTTATACCTATAATCCCAGCATTTTGGGAGGCTGAGGTGGAAGGATCACTTGAGTCCAGGAGTTTGAGACCAGCCTGGGCCACGTAGCAAGATATTGTCTCTATTAAAAAAGAAAAAGAAATAGAATAAGAAATGTAGACATGTGCCACTCTGCACCTGAGTTTTCCCCATCTCTATAGTGGGAGAGCTTTGCCTTAGCTCAGGTGACTGGTGAGGCCTTTAATTAATATTTAGAAAAGGTCTTGCAATTCATGGGTGAAGGATTGCTACCTCAGTCAAAGGTTTTGCATAGTTACCCTTAATTATTATAATTAGCTCATTACGGGTAATTAGCACATTGCAGGACAAGAGGGAGGAATTTATTTGGGAGTCTATCTGTGTCTTTGTCCTGCATTTGCCTGACTGGAGGTTCAGGAGGCCTGTGGTTTTTCTCCTGACCAGAGAGATAAAGATCAGCCAGAGACAGCCAGTCCTCAAAGGCAGAGCTAATTGCTGGTGTGGGATGGTAACAAGGGCAGGAAGGAGAAATGCCATCTGGGTAAGGCAGGGGAACTGGGCCTTTCCAAGGTGCCAAGTGCCAGCTCTGTGTTTCCCTTTGCTTTCCTGATTTTAATCTTCTAGAATACATAGATAATTCACAAAGATTTTCATCTTAATATTGGTTCACGTAGAGTCTTTACCGCATTTTCATAATGGCCCATAAGTCATGGTGCCTGCCTTTAGACTCTTCAGAAGTTTTCAGATGTGATTATTAATTAGAACTCTCAGCATCCTAAGATGAGAGAAAGAGTAGCATGAATTGAATTGAACATACATTCACCACAGTTTGAGAAAATGTATTTAAAGTTCATCTGCAGAGGGCTTATGATCATATCTTCTGCCAGGCCAAGGTCTGTTTTCCTGACCTGTGAGTACAGGAATGAAAAGGGAGAACGATAGCATTTTTGCAGTGGACACTAGGCTTTATGAAGACATGCTGGCATGTCTTCATGTTACCAGAACATCTCAGATTGAGATATTGAAAGCCCCATGGTTTCTTTGCCTTTGGAAACAGTGGGCTAACAGAAATATAAATCTCGCTGTAGTTTTGCCTCTCATTTTCTAGATCAGGTATCTCCAAAGTGGGAGCATACATTCCCAGGACTTTATAAGATGATCCACTGAAGGATTTCAGCAAGAAAATTCTAGAATGTCAACTTATATGTTTTTCAATCTCTCCTTGCTCATTTTTTGAGTATGCACAAAGTTCTTGTTACTGATAGAGGTGCCCTACACCAGGAGCTGGCAAACTATAGCTCATAAGCCAAATGCACAAAGTTTTTGTTACTGATAGAGGTGCCCTACACCAGGCGCTGGCAAACTATAGTCCACAAGCCAAATCTATAGGTCACAAGTTACTAATGGTTTTTTATATTTTAAGTGTTTGGGAAAAAGGACAGTATTTTGTGGCACATAAAAATTATATAATATATAAACTTTAGCATCCATAAACACAGTTTTATTGGAACACACTTCATGGTTTGAGTATCCCTTCCAAAACTCAGGTTGAAATTTAGTCCCCGTGTGGCAGTATTGAGAAGTGTGACCTGTAAAAGGTGACTGGATCCTGAATGGATTAATCATGGATTAATGGGTTATCATGGCAGGGAAACTGGTGGCTTTGTAAGAAGAGGAAGACAACCTGAGCAGGCACACACATCCCCTCCCATTGTAATGTCCTGCCCTGTCTTGGGACCTATAGAGACTCCACATCAGCAAGAAGGCCTTCACCAGATGTGGCCCCTTAACCTGAGAATTTACAACCTCTATAACCATATTCTGTCATAAGCAACAGAAAATAGACTAAGACAACACTCAAGCCCATTCATTTACATATGATCTATGACTGTTCCATGCACCACCATGGCAGAATTGAGCTGTTGCAAGAAAGACTGAATGTTCCACAGAGCTGGAAATATTTACTATCTGGCTCTTACAGAAAAAAATTGGCCAACCTCTACCCTAGACCACTGGCTTCATTTTCTGGCACAATATTTGTAATGATCCACTTTTGTGGAAAGACAATATTTTTAAGCTTAATAAACTTAACTTTCTTAAATAACTTACATATATAATGGAAGAGGCCCCCCGCCACCAAAATAATTTTACCTGGGATTAGGTGGGAGGCATTGGAAGAAAGGCAGGGAAAACAAATGGATGTTGCAGTCTTGAAAAGTCAAGAAGCTGCACAGAGAGTTGACTTTGTGGGATAAGAATGCATCCAAGGGCAAGCCACGCTTCCCCCTTGAACTTGTTATTATCTTTGTTTTGATATTGATGCTGAGGTTACCCAGTGGTTACAGAGTCGTCATCATCCTCGTGTTAATAATCATGCTGTCTTGTACTATACTTACCAAACTTCCTTCCCTGGGAACCCACAGCTTTACTAATATGTTATTTCTCCCTTGACATTCCTGGGAGAGGTTCTTCCATTGGATATGATCTCTTGTGATATATTTACTTCTCTTTATTTTGTTATTTATTCATTTAGAGTCAGGGTCTCACTCTGTCACCAGGCTGTAGTGAAGTGGCACAACCTTGGTTTACTACAGCCTTGACCTCCTAGGCTCAGGCCATCCTTCTGCCTTAGCCTCCCGAGTTTCTGGGACTACAGGTGCTTACCACCATGACTGGCTAATTTTTTTTATTTTTTGTAGATACCAGGTCTTGCTATGTTGCCCAGACTGGTCTCGAACTCCTGGGCTCAAGCGATCTTTCTGCCTTGGCCTCCCAAAGTACTGAGGTTATAGGGGTGAGCCACCATGCCTGGCAGTTCATTTCTCTTTAGACACATGAAATTAAAAAAGACAACCCCTCTTAAAAATGGTAGAACTTTTCAGCAAAGCCCAGGTGGTTATTCATAGGTATTTGTGGATATTTTAAACTGAGGAATGCAAGTGAATGATTGAGTCTGACATCTGCCCCGTCAATTCTGAAGTTGACCCTTACTTGTCCGACTATTGTTTGATCAACTGCTTTGCTACTTTATGTAGGAGACTTACCCAGGAACTTTGTGTAGGAAGATTCACCCAGGAACTTTGATTATCGCAAAGTGTTGATGAGTACAGCAGATTTCTGCCATCAAGTAAAAAGTTAATCTAGTAAAAAGTAAAATCTTACTTAATATATTTTTGTTTGTTTGTTTGTAGAACCCAGGTGAGAGAATGTATGTGGGTTCAGGCAGCTGGCTAGTCTCCCCAAAATAAGATCTAATAAATGCATGAGAATCAGAGGCACTAGAGCAGGAAGTAGCTCGTTCTAAATATTGAAGGAAACAAAAGAAGCTGCTGGGTTCTGAAGCTGTGCAATTTATTCAGTTAGATCATAAGAGGAAGGCCTCTGGGTGCAGAGTGAGAAAAGAAGGGGTTCTGATGAGGCATCTCTAACTCAGAGAAGATGGAAAATTTCATTCTAGGAGGAGGGATACCCTTAGCAACATTCACTAACTCAGAAACCCTCTGGAGTTCTGGGTAAACTTTGCTTATTAATGCTGTGTTATGTAATGACTTAAGGACATACAAAGTAAACGTTCCAGAAAAGCAAAAACCACAACAGTGGACAGAGCCTCTACTTCTGCTTTGTGGATCTCATGCGATTTCTTTTAAGGCTGGTGTTGCCTATCTACGGACATCCAAGGAACAGAAATCTCTGGATATTAGTCATCCTATTGCAAGTTTCGATTTTCTTGGAAAACATGCCTGGTGACCTACTGGGAACTCCTTGAAGCCAGGTCTACCAGGATGTGTGGGTGACGACATGCTAGTTGGCTGCCTTGAATTCAGGACTCCAGTCCCCAGTTGTGGGGACAGGGCTCCAATATCATGACCACTTGGAAAGGTCAAAGATAACTGGCTAATATTTCTCCTTTTATTAAAAATTTTTATAAAATGTGAAATGAAAAAATTTGAGAAATAAATTTGAAAACTCCAAAACTACAAACTCTAATATGATTATTTTTGTTTTTGGATATTAAGTCTTAAGTGTCTCAGCTGTGGTGCATACAAGAGTTTTTGCACGTGGACTGCCTCAACATGAGTGAAGTGGCTCTGTCTGTGACAAGTGGCCCAGAAGTCATAATCATTCTTGTCCCCTGGATCTGCCTGCTGTGTCCTTCCTCTTTATCTCCCTGAGATGGGGTTGAACAGAGAATCTTACCTGGAGTCCTGTGTCTGCACGGTGAGGTATGGGCCAGCTGGCTGTGGAGGGCTATCGTACCCAGGAGCAACCTGATCCTTCCCTAAGCTCTTACCTAAGGTCCTGGGGCTACCATGAAATGCATCTTCCTTGGGAGTTCCCTTCCTGTCTGCCTCACCTCCTGGCTCCACGTGCCTGCTTTTTACCACCACTTAGGAGATGAGTGGCTGTGACTGAAGTATCATCTCAGGGATCTCCTGGTGCCTGGCCTTCTGACCCTTCCTGCCTCCCTGTGCCCTGGGGGAAGCCCTTCTCCTGTAGGCACACTCTCAGGCTAAAGGGGATGAGGGAGGAATGGCAGGGCGGCCAGAAAGCACAGTGATGCGGGAGGGAGAGTGGTGTGTGGCGGGTGTGTGCATGAGGGTGTATGTGTGAGAGTGGTGAGAGTGTGTGTATGTGAGTACTGAGCATGAGTATGTGAGTGAGTGAGTATGTGATGAGTGTTGGGGGTATATGCGTGTGTTGTGTGTATGTGCACATGAGTGTGTATGTGTGAGTGTGTACATGCGTGTATATGTGTATGTTTGAGAGTGTGTACGCCTGAGTGTGTATGAGTGTGTGCATGTGAGTGTGCATGTGTGTGAGTGAGAATGTGTATGAGTATGAACAAGTGTGTATGAGTGTGTGAGCACGAGTGTGAGCATGTGTGGGTATATATGTGTGTGTTTGAGGGTGTGTGTGTGTGTTGTGTGAATGTACATGAGTGTATATGCCTGAGTATGTGAGTGTTTGAGAGTGAATATATGGGTGGATGTACCTGAATGTGTATAAGTGTTGTGCATGTGAGTGTGTATATGTATGTGAGAATTTGACAGTGTGTATGTGTGGGTGTTTAAATTGTGTATGAGTGTGTGAACATGAGTATAAGCATGTGTGAGTATGTAAGTATGTTTGTTCAAGGGTGTGTATGCGTGTATTGTGTGTGTATGTGCAAGAATATAGTGTTTGAGAGTGAGTACATGTGTGGATGTGCCTGAGTGTGTATGAGTGAGTTTGTAGGTGTGTGCTCTATGAACATCAGTGTGAGAGTGCAGGTGTTTGAATGAGTGTTGCAGAGTGTGCCATGTGGGTGTGAGCATGTATGTGTGTTTGAGAATGTGTATATGTGCATTGTGTGAGTGTGTATGTGTATGTGTGAGTGCATAGTGTTTGAGAGTGAGTATATGTATGGGTGTGCCTGAGTGTGTGCATGAGTATGTAGGTGTGTGTCCATGAGCATTAGCATGAGGGTTCAGGTGTTTGAATGACTGTTGGGAGAGTGTGTTGTGTGAGCTTGTGTGCACACAGGTGAGGGTATGTGAGTGTGAGGTTGCAGCAGATGTGTCTCAGAAGCCCGACCCTGAAGGTGGCCCCCAGAAGAGGAGACCCCATTTGCCTGGGGGTGTGTCGCTGCACCAGCTCAGGCTTCTGTGGACAGGCGTGTGGCTGAGGATCCACTGGTGGGGTGACTCAGCTCTGCCCGTGGGTTTGCTGTGGGCTCTGTCATACTGTCTTACAGGGACATCCTATGGTTTGCTTTGCTTAAAACCGAGTCTAGGGAAGCTAGGGGATGACTGGCAGCTGGAGAAGACTTTCCAGGTCAGCCACGTCGGCTCTTGCTGTACCCTACAATTGTCCCGTCGGGTGAACAGGCAGATGGATGAGGCAATAGTGGGTTGGTGGGCCGGGCATAGGGTCTTGAGGGGAGGTTCTATCCACCTGGGGCAGCTCCCAGCCCCTTTGCAGACATCTTTACATCAGACCCCTCCTCTACTCACACCTCAAGTTGTGGGTTTCTCAGTTTTCCTCAGAACTCAGCCCTCGGTGTGTCTCGAGCTCCAGTTTGTTTTCTTTGGGGAGTTCACGATCCCCCAAAGCCCCAGTAGCCTCCACACATCAGGACCACTCTAGCTTTATCCTGGCTTGTTCTTCTCATCTGAGCTCCACACCTGTGTGTGAGACATAAAATGTGAGACCATCCACACAGTCCTGTCCCCTGACAATACTCCCCAGCTGCAGGGCCCCCATTCTAAATCTCCGTAACTCCCTGTGATGGTTAATTCTATATGTCAACCCTGACTGGGCTACGGGATGCCCAGATATTTGGCCTGACATTATCTTGGGTATTTCTGGAGATTAACATTTAAGTAGACTGAGTGAAGGGGGAAGGGGTAAAGTTAAAAAAAAAATCACCTGTTGGGTACAATGTGCATGGGTGGGGGTGGTGGGCATACCTAAAGCCCAGACCAAAACTATTTTTAACCCCCACCAAGGTTATTGAAAAAAAATTTTTTTAATCAATATTTTTTATTATGATTTTGTGGGGTACAGTTAAGGGTTAGGTG
>NW_007246614.1:620556-641173 GCF_000164805.1 Carlito syrichta
CACAGAGGTTGCACTAGTTTACACTCCCACCAACAGTGTAGAAGTGTTCTCTTTTCACCATACCCTCTCCAGCAGCTGTGAAAAAAATTTTTTAAGTGGAAAAAAATAGACTGAGTAAAGCAGATGCCAACCCTAATGGGTGGGCTTCATGCAATCAACAGAAGACCTCAATAGAACAAATAAGCCTGACCCTCCCTGAGTAAGAGATAATTCTTCCTGCCTGCTAATCATTGAGTTAGGACATGGGCTTTATCCTGCCTGTGAACTCCATGGGCTTTTTCCTGCCTGTGAACTCCAAACTGAAGCATCGACTCTTCCTGGGGCTCATGCCTGCCCACTTTCAGACTAGAACTTACATCATGAGCTCTTTGGACCCAGACTGGAACCACACTCTGGGCTTTCCTGCGTCTCCACTTTGCCAACTGCAGATCTGGGAACATCTCAGCCTCCATAATTCTGTGAGCACATTTCTTTCTTTTTTTCCCTTTGAGTTAGAGTCGTACTCTTTTGCCCAGGCTGGAGTGCAGTGACACCATCATGACTCACAGCAGTCTCAACCTCCTGGGCTCAGGTGATCTTCCACCTCAGCCTCCTGACTTGCTGAGACTACAGGAATATGCCACCATGCCCATCTTATTTTTGATTTTTTTTGTAGAGATGAGATCTCACTATGTTGCTGAGGCTGGTCTCAAGCTTTTGGGCTCAAACAACCCACCAGTTTCAGCCTCCCAAAGTGCTGGGATTATAGGCATGAGCCACCACACCTACCCCACATTTCTTATAATAAATTTATTTCTATATTTATATGCTTTCTATGGTTCTTTTTCTCTGGAGGACTCTGAATAATATACTCCCTTCCTCTCCCACATCGCCAAGTCCTTTTGTGAACTTGGCTTAGCTTCCTGGCTTCCCCCAGGAACAGGCCATTGTTACTTCTTACCTGAATGGCAGCAAAACGTGCTCCTGTGACCTCCCACTGACCGTCCTTGGGTCCTTCTTGTCCATTATCCAGTGGTCACCAAAGTGAAGTTGAAGAACGTGCTGCAGCATGCTTATCAGACCCTTCTGCTTCCAGTTCCAAAAGGATGGCCCCTGCACTCTCCCATGGACCACATGCCACCTTCCCCACGGCGCAGCCCAGCCGTCCTCTTCCTGCAGCCTGGCATTGTCTTCCTCAGCAGCACTGAGATCAGTTGTCACCAAATACCCATGTGTCTAACTTTCTCTGGCCGGCTAGACTCTAAGTCCTGTGAAATCTTGGTGCCTTTGGCTCCTTCAACACCCCTCAGCACCCACCCCAGAGCAGGGTCACAGAGTCACAGAGTGACAGAGGGATGGATGAAAATGGGGTGCCAAGGATGAGGGTGTGTTGGCCGGGTGCAGGAGGGGTCAGGAACTACAGGAACATCAGTGGCGTCAAGTGGCCTCGGCGCCTGACACACCACACGAGCTGGGCTAGGGGAGCCAGAGGGAGGCCTGGGCAGGTGTGTGCAGTCACAGCCAGGGAGGCTAGCTGGGCCAGAACCAGGAGGACTTTGTGTATGGTTCTCTGGAGACTGGATCTTTCCTGAAAGGAGGGGAAGCAAAGGTTGAAGCAGGAAGAGGGTCTGGCTGCTGGGGTGATAGCCAGGGTGGGGGCTCTGATGCAGCTGCTGGTGCCACCAAGATTGGGTGGAGGTCCTGGCTGCGAAGTCAAGGAGCAAAGACAAAGCCAATGCTGGACACAGGGTCGGGTTTTCCCAACTGTTCTACAGGAAGAGATTGCGTCAGGAATGAGGGAACAGGAGCCAGCATCGGATGGCTTCTGATTCCAGCAGAGCCTCCTGGGCCCCTGGTGGCCAGCCTCTAGGCCTGAATATTTCTCTCTCTCTCTCTTTCTCTCCCTCCCTCCCTCCTCCCTCCTTCCCTCCCTCTCTCCCTCCCTCCTTTATTTCTCTTTCATCTTTTCTTTTTGAGTTGGGGTCTTACTCTCATCCATGCTGGAGTGCAATGGCACGATCATGTCTTACCATAGCCTCCAACTCCTGGGCTCAGGTAATCCTTCTGCCTCAGTCTTCTGAGTGGCTGGGATTACTGGCATGTGCCACTACACCTGGGTCATTTTCTGATTTTTTTTTTTGCAGAGATGAGGTCTTGCTTTGTTCCCTGGGTTGGTCTTAAACTCCTGGGTGTAAGCAATTCTCCCGTCTTGGCCTCCCAAAGTGCTGGGATTACAGGCATGAGCCATCATGCCAGGCTGGTCTGAATATTTCAAAAGAATATTCTTATTTTGGGGGTGTGTACTTTTATAAAGGAAGAATTTCCACTTTTTTCTTTCTGGAATGTTCTAACACGAGTGGCGTCCATCCCTCTCCCCACGCCTAGGACTAGCTTTTGAACTCTCACCATTTTCTTATCTTGGAAGTCAGCAATCAGGACAACATTATTTTACTTATGTATCAAAATGTTCTCAAGGAAACAAGAATGACTTTAATCTTCCCGGCACGTTGTCGTTTGTTTGTGCACACGTAAGTCTGTCTGCCGGCTCTTTTGGTGATTCACCTTCCTCTCCAAATCTCTCCCTCCCTCCCCCAAAACACAGTGGAAGTTCCACAGAGTAAGTCTACTTTCCTTAGGGGGTATGGAATTGCTGAGGCTGGGGACAGACACGCAGCTAGTGTCCTGAGCTGGGGGCAAGGCCCCCCTCTTCTGGGCGGGAACCTGTGTTCCTAGGGGACATTTGGGCTCAGAGGTTGTGTTTTTCAACTGGTAGGTCTTGGCAGGACAGGTGAAGGTGGTGAACCAGGCCTGGGGGTGCTGGTGAGTGTGAGGAGGAGGCGCGTTCAGGGAGGTTCAGCCCTTGTTCTACTCTAGTAAATAATGTTCGTTCAGTTTTTGGACAATGCTTGATGGACACCTGAGTTCATGGAATGCTGAACAAATGCCCTTTTGTGGTTGTCAGATGCTAATAAGCAAATGCAAGGAGGACAAAACAAAAGCCCAGGTCAGGACATTCCTTCCTCCACATCTTTCCTCAAGTTCTTCCCTTTTAGGAAACATGGGACTTTCCCACTCACCACCAAATTGTTCAAGTCCTTCTCTCAACCCTTCTGCCTGCCCAGGGGACAGACCAGAAACCCCTTCCTCTGTAGCGTCTCTCTCCAGGTCTCTGCTGAGGTGAATCCTGGTACCCACTCCGACACCTTCACCTCCCAGGATACCCACTGCTTGGATCAGTGGCTTCCAGCGACCCTTGGAGTGAGGGTCCTCTGTAATGTCAACACATCTTAAGGATTATAGGGTAGTTTGGTGTTTGTTGATTGAGAAAATAGCTAGTGTCAAAAAAGGTGTTATGAATTCCTAGCTCTTTATGTTTTACTTTGAGACAGGGTCTCATTCTACCACCCAGGCTGGAGTACAGTGGGGGCAATTATAGCTCATTGCAGCTTTTATCTCCTGGGCTTAAGCAATTCTCCTGCTTCATCTTCCTGAGTAGCTGAGACTAGAGGTGTGCACCAGCATACCCAGCTGATTTTTTATTTTGATTTTGGTAGAGACAGGATCTAGCTATATTACTCAGGCTGATCTCAAACTTCTAACTTCAAGCAATCCTCCCATCCTGACCTTCCAAAGCCCTGGAATTACAGATTTGAGCCACTGTGCCTGATCACTTCTTAACTCTTTTAAGTCATTTGAGTTTTGCCAATCTTAACAGCACCTACATGTTATTGAAAAGCAGTCAATCATGTTTCTTCAGTTTATGGACAATGCTTAATGGACACCTAAGTTTGCAGACATCTTGCCATAGTTTTGTGCCTTCTTTTTCCAAGTCCATGTCTCCCTTGAGATGAGAATGACTGAAGTTACTCAATGAGCATATCATGTTCCTGAATTCAACATTGGATGAATTTACGTCTTGTCTTCCCACAGAGTTGGCAAGGCCTCTTGGCAGGCAAGGACAATGGCTGATAGCCCCACGCCTTGTCTTGTGGGAAGGGGCACAATACAGGTGTACAGTTGATGATGGTCCCAAGCGGGGCCAGAGAGGCTCCATCCCAGTGACCGAGTGCTTTGGGAAAAACAAATCTCTGATAAAAGTTACTCTATGGCCACATGAGGAGAAACAATCCTTCATTCAAAAAGTCAAGGTGATGGCACAAATAAGACCATTTGTTCACATGTATATTTTGTTAGGGAAAAGTAAGCAGGGCAGTAGAAACAGTTAGAGCTTGAAAACCAGTCCTGGACACAGGGAGAGTGATGGACATATATTGTGTTTGAACATTCTAGAAGAAAAAGTGAAAAAGCATCCTTTGTAAAAACAGAAGTTGTGCAGAGACTGGAGGGCATTGGGGGCAGACAGCATAAAAAAAAGCAACTAGGTAGTAAGTGAAACCACTGACTCTGATTAAAATATATGAGGGGGACCAAAAAAACCTGGAATTATTATTTGGAGGGTGGGCTTCTTGTAGTACAGGCTTCTTCTGCTAGGTTAGCGTTCACTGAAGCTGAATGCAGCCTCCACACCACACATATGTTCAACAATTTTAGACCAAAAATGGCATGAATTCTGTGCCCCAGCCTCCCTATTCATCCAATCTCACCCCAAGCAACTGTTTTTTGTTGTTGTTGTTTGTTTCCCAGGTGAAAAAATTCATCAAAGGGAAAAGTTTTGTCAATGTGAAGGAAGTGAAACAAAAAATGACTGAAACACTAAAAGGCATCAAAATTGATGAGTTCAAAAATTTTCGAGCAGTAGAAAAAGCATCTCGATAGGTGTATTGCATCAAATGAGTATTTTGAAGGTGACTGAAGTTTAAACATGTAAAAAACAATACAAATTTTTTAATAAACTAATTCCGGTTTTTTAGGAGTTCCCTCTCGTACAACTAGTATTTGACAATAACTATATCTAGGATATATAAACGATCTCTACAGATCAATAAAAAGAGGATAATTCAATATAAGAATAGGCAGATACTTCACAAAAAAGTATCTGGGCTTCTTTAGCCATCAGGAAAATGCAACTTCCTGCCCAATACCCAATATAATGGCTAGTTGTTGTAGATTTGGAATAGCTGCAGGACTCACTTATGGCTGGCAGGACTGTGAGACTTCCAATAATGCTAGGAAATAATTTGACACTTTCTTACAGTTAACTGTACATCCACCCTATGACTCAGAAATTCCTCTTTTGGGTATTTACACAAAAGAAATGAAAACATGTTCACAAAAAGGGCGTGTGTACAAATACTCATGCAACTGTATTTATCTTAACTCAATCTCTAAACAATACAGATGTTTATCCACCAATGAATGAATAAGCAATTTTTGATAAGTTCATAGGATGGCTAATAGACAAAAAAAAAGTGACAGGGTGACCAGGGGAAGTAAAAAGCAAAAGAGAGGCAGGTTTCCACGGGCACAGCTCGGCCTCTTGGCTGGGCAGGGAGCAAATGTGCTCAAACGACTTGGAATAGAAATCCTCCCAATGGACCTGTCGGGGAAAGTCATGGCTTCCTTAGAAAAGGCTGATTTAGTCGAGCTAGAATTATTCCTGTCAAAATGTGCTCCTTCAGAGAAGATCCTTGTTTGACTTGTTATTCATTAGAATTCAAGAATTGCTTGGTTCATGAGAGGTCAGGCTTCTAGTGCTCACATTTCAGGAACCATGAGAGCTTCTGAATGGAAACAAAGCACTTGTGGATCCATCACCCAAGCCCTGCCTTCTCCCTTTGCCGCCCAGGGCCCATAGCTTTTCTAAGTGAAAAGTGCAATGTGGTAGACCTCAGGGTTTGTCCTGCTGTAACTGGCTTGGAGACTCTCCACCCTTGCTCCCCACCCCTAGGCTTTAGTATCTTCATTCGTGAGGTGAAAGAATTAGACTCAATTGTCTCTGACGTCCCTTGCAGTTTAGGTGTTGCTCTCTTCTAGAAAGCATCCCACACAGAGATTCGCTCCTGCAGGGTTGTCTTGTGGGCATGATGACCAGGCAGTGTGAGCTCCAGATCAAACTCTGTCCCAGTCAACTGTGTGACCTTGGGCAAATTGCTTAACCTCTTTGGGCTTCAGTTTTCTTAACTGAATGAGGTTAAATAGTAGGGTTTATTTGATTTTATTTTTTGGTTTGTTGTTTTAGATCTCAGAGGTGGTTGGGAGGATTGAATGAATTGGTACAGTGGTAGTTGGGAGGATTGAATGAATTTGAATCTGGTGTATTTAGTGCAAGTCCTCAGTGAAGGAACTGAGCCCAGTGGGTAATAGTTACTCCATCAGATAGCAACACCAGGAGTTGGGTGGAAGCCTCTCTTGGGATCTTAAGCATTGTGTGATTGGTCAAAGGAACCCATCACAAAGTGAAAAGGTGGTGGATAAGCATAAGTACAAAAATGCCCCAGGTTCCGTTAAAAATATGTAATAAGAGAAGCTGGAATTCCAGGTTCTAGAATAACAATTTGAATATTCATTTCATTGCACCAGTAGTTTCAGTTTAAGCTTTGCCAGAATTCCTTGGAGGGCAGGTTAAAACACAAATTTCAGAGGTTCAGATTTGGACAATCTAGGTGAGGCCCAAGAGTTTGCATTTCCAAGTTCCCAGGTGATGTGGATGATTCTGGTATAAGGAACACAATTTGAGAACCGCTAGATTATAGATTATATTCTAGCCTTGCTCTTTTCCCCTCCAAATTTGAATAATGCTTTGATCCCATTTAAAGGGAAAAAATGTATGGAATCTCTCTTGTTTGCAAAACACTCAGTTGGTCTTATTCTATGAAACTGAATTCATGAAAGTAAAATAATTAAAATTTTTTTTGAGAAATCTTGTTCTGTTGCTGGAATGCAGTGGGATGGTCATAGCTCACTGTAGCCTCCAGCTGGGCTCAACTTCCCAAGTAGCTGGGACTACAGGCATTTGCTACCATGTCTAATTAGTTTTTTTCATTTTTTGTAGAGTTTTGGGGGGGGGTCTCACTATGTTGCCTAGGCTGGTCTCGAACTCCTGATCTAAAGCAATCCTCCCACTTCAGCCTCCCAAGTAGTTGGTATTACAGGTGTAAAGCACTCTGCTTGGCTCTAATTTTTTCTATTTATGTTACCACCAAATGAAAATATGAAATTGAAATATTTTTTAGAAAATGTACCACCCATAGACTATAACCTGTCTAAGACACATTATTCCAAAGAAGAAACATTTCTAATTCTTCAAACACCCCTAAGGTAATGAGGAAGTGAATTCAGGAAGGGGAATGAGAGTGGCCGGATTTGGATTTTGAATCCTCTTCTCCATGGGCTCCCTCTGTGAGGGGCTGGGGGCTGTGCATGGCCCTGGGGCCCTTGCTCTTCAAGTGTGAAGCACTGTGCAGAATGTGCTGCAGACTGAGCCACTGAATCTTTGCCATCTGCTGCTGGGAAGTACAGAACCTTCTACAGTCTGGGTCAGGTTGTCAGAGTTCTTGGCTGAGGATGGAGGAAGCTTGAAGCTGGGTGGGACGGGGTGGGAGGTTCCAGGGCTCTGGGGTGAGCTTTCCTGTTATTCTATTCTGCTGGCTAGCTCCTAAATTTAGTTTAAGTTAAAAAAAGAAATGTTTCAAGTACAAAGTGAGTTGAGAGATCCTCTGGGGAAAACTGGCTGTGCCCTGGAGATGCACACAACTTGAGTTGACTGAGTATTCTTTTTTTTTCATCAAGTATCTTCTCACTGAGGAACAGAAGGATTCCCTGGAATTCAGGAGCTGGCAGGAAAGAGGAAACAGAAAGTACTTGACCCATGATGTCTTTCTATCACGAGCAGGGAAGGGGGAGAGGGGAAAAACAAGAGCACCCTTTCCTTTGACACAGTTCTTCAAATCTAAATTTTGAATCTCTTTGGCTACACAGAACAGTGTTTTTTTCCAAGAAATATGCCACCTATTCTGTTCTGCGGGTCTTTTCTTCTTAAAGAAACTTGCACTTGGAGGGTTGCTATCTGCTCTCACCCACTTGCCTTTTGACATTTTGAGTGTATCTCTGCAGACACTTGGTGCGTTCTGATTAATCGTGATCAGGAAGATTTGGGTGGCACATGAAGCTTGTGAAGGGTTCTTTCTGTGGTCATCCCCATCGGGAGTCATGGGATCACCCCACAAGCTATGTTTTCAACCCTCATCTCTTTTCATATCACCAGTGGACATCTCTGGCTGAGGACCCATGGACTTGCCTTTATGATAAGGCCCGAATCCCAGCTGGGACTTTTGACCCCAAATGACAGAGCTTTCTGATACAGAGACTCAAAGAACTTGAGAGAAAATCTTCTCACTGCAGCCTTGAATTCCTGGGTTGAAGCAATTCTCTCACCTTAACCTCACGAGTAGCTGGGACTATAGGCACATGCCATCAGGCCTGGCTAATTTAAAAATTTTTTGTAGAGATGGGGATCTCACTATGTTACCCAGGTTTGACTCAAACTCCTGGGCTCAAGTAATCCTCTCACCTCAGCCTCCCAAGTAGCTGGGATTACAGTCATAAGCTACCATTTCTGGATCTAATTTTTTATATTTATATTATCACTGAATGAAAATATACAAATTGAAATCTTTTTAAGAAAATATGCAACCCATAAATTATAACCTTAGAAACATTATTCTAATGGAGAAACATTTCTAATTCTTCAAACACCCTTAAAGTTATGAGGAAGTAAATTCAGGTAGTTGGAGAACTAGTTGCTTGACATACTGCAAGACTGAATCTCTGAGGCATGAGGGCTGTGGAAGTTACCGAATCATGTCTCTTCCAGCTTACACAGACCCCTGGAGACATTGCAATTGTGCCCCGAGTATGGACTAAGTCAAACTTGACATCCCTTCATCTCATCCTACCACATCCCCCAATCCTTATCCTTTGTAGAGTGCCAGTCCTCATCTAAATAGTAGAAAATACATTTATATCATTTATGAGGGGGAGCCAGAATTATCTGTTTAAGGGTGGGCCCCTTGTAGTACAGGCTTTCCTCACTAGGTAAGTGTTCTAGAAACCCAGGGGCTCCAGTATACCAGCTGGCAATGCTGTGAGAGACCGCATTTGGCTTCAGTCTGTCCAGGCATTTGCCCATTTCATGATAGATGATTTATGAGTGAACCAGCCCTCACCACTCTGAGTGTTCAGTAGTTTTTGGCCAAAAATGGCATGATCCCTATTCCCCACCCTCCCTATTCACCCAATCTCATCCGAGTGACTTTTATTTGTTTCCCTGGTTAAAAAAAATCCTCAAAGGGAGTTGTTTTGCTGATGTGAAAGAGTTGAAACAAAAAATGAGAGAAGCACTAAAAGACGTCAGAATAAATGAGTTCAAAGATTGTTTTGAGTAGTGGGAAAAGCATCTCAATAGGTGTATTGCATCAAGTGGAGAGTACTTTGAAGGTGACTGGAGTTTAAACATGTAAGAATAAATACACCATTTTTTATGAATAAATTTTGGGTTTTGGGGCATCCCATATGTTCTGCTACACTGAGAGTTGCTCAGTTGTGGAAGAAGATAGGGTGATACATGACTGGAAGGGATTTGGCTATTCGCATTGGTATCTAGGGAAGAACTGGATGCCTGCATCCAAAGAAAGGACTGAGGGATGGGCAGGAAGTGGAGAGGTGGTATCTGAGTCTTCCTGGTAATGAGTTGACTCCCCTCTGCCAAGTGCTGGATGCTGCTCAGATGGCCCTCTGGGTGGCATCTCTAGAGGTTTATTTTAAGGAGAAGCATGGCAGATGTGAGTGTAGGATGTTGCTAAGTGATAGACTAGTGCCCCCCAAATTTATGTAACCCAGAACCTCAGAATCCAGAAGTAGGATCTGTGCATATGTAATTAGTCAATTCAAGGCGGGGTGTGGTGGCTTATGCTTGTAATCCTAGCACTTTGGGAGACCAAGGCAAGAGGAATACTTGAGCCCAGGAGTTCGAGACTAGCCTGGGAAACATAGTAAGATCTTGTCTCTGCCAAAAAAAGGAAAGAAAAGAAAAGAAATAGAAATTGTCAGGAGTGTGGTGGCGTGTGTCTAATCCCAGGAGGCTGAGGCTGTGGTGAACTGTGATCATACCATTCCAGCCTGGGAGACAGAGTAAGACCCTGACATAAATAAATAAATAAATAAATAAGTCAAGTCAAGAGTCATACTGGATTAGGGTGATCCTTAAATCCAGTGACTGTCTTACTTCTAAGTAGAGTCAAAGGCAGGAAGGGAGCTGGCCACGTGGAGATAGAGGAAGAGATTGGAGTGCAGCAGCCACAGGCAGGGAAGCCAAGGATGGTTGGAACACCAGAGGAAGGAAGAGTCTCACACCTTCAGAGGGAATATAGTCCTGCTGGCACCCTGATTCCAGATTTCGGGTCCCCAGAACTGGGAGAGAATAGATTTCTGTTGTGGTAAATGTTTATGACAGTCCTAGGAAATGAACACAGATGGAAAGACTGTGTTCATACCAGGGACCCAGGTATGGAAACATAAAAGGAGACACATTCAGCACCTGGCTGGGGCCCAGGTTCCCTTGCTCCGTTATCTCCCTCCTTGCTGACTTTCTTTCTGCAGCAAGGCCCGGCAGCCACCTGCAAGACCTCTGCTGCTTGGGGATTCAAGAGGAAGCCTGGTGTCAACTTGTGGTTCAAGCTGTATATAAATCTTGGCATGTTACGGTGACTCTTCCATTTTGTATCCAACGTGTTCTCAAGAGATAAGGGTAGGGAGGAAGGGGAAGGGGCTGGGTCTTCAATGCAGAGAAAACTGATAGGAAGACCTGGAGAGACAGCCACCCAGTGGATGTGAGGAGCTGTGGGTGTTTCCCTCAGTCAGCCCCAGTGCTGTGGGTAGGCGCTCCAGACGGAGCCAGAATGGGAGACCTGGGTTGTCATAGTTCTGCCCCTCACTCATGAATTAACCCAAGCAGAACACAGTTTCCAGCTGCCTCAGTCTCCTTATCTGTGAAATGGACAAATGCACCTAGAAACGTATGTCCTTGGCAAGGTTGCTGGGAGGACAGAGTGAGTGAGCCATTGTGAGAACTTTGTCTCACTTGGCAAGAGCTATAAAATGGTAGCTACCAGAGGTTTGCAGTGATATTGCAGTCTCCTTGGTAACGGATTCTGCTGCTGGGGAATTTCCCGCAGCCAACAGCCAAGCCTGTGGTACTTAACGGCGGTGTCTCAAGTTGAGCTCTCATCTCTTGAGGGGCTGTTTTTAGAAAGGGCAGCCTGATTGCACACACAGCCCTGAATCATACCCTGGTACTGCATGTTTCCATGACGTGAAGCTGGGAGAGAAATGCTGTGACTGTCCCAACTATGCGAGTCACTGTGACCATGAATACTGGCTTCTCAGAAGGCTCCAAATGTTTCTTGGGCTTAGCACTTTCAGAAAATGAATGTTATCTATAAGACATTATCTGATGACAAGAAAGGTGTGAGTGATGGGGTGGAGTGATAGAATAATTTCACATCGTTGGTCCTTAGAATGACTAAGAAATGGAGAACTATTGTCCAGAAATTAAAATTCTGGTAGACTCCTGTGAAGAAGGTGCAGAAATTATCTCTTCCCTATGAGATTTTCTTTCTTAGAAGTTGGAAACAGTAAGTTGCCTACATATGAATGAGATCCGTTCTGAGAGTGTGTTCATAAGTCTAATTTGTTCGTAAATCCAACAAAGTTAGCCTAGGTACTCAACTAACACAATTGGTTATACAGTACCAGCTACATCACCACACGGTGATGTAAGAACGGTATGCTACTGTACTCTCTACAGTCCTGCAAAGCACACAAAAGCACAACCACTTGCAGAGGATGTGTGCATGTGGCAATGCATGTCAGACACATGAACTAACTTACTTGATTGGACATGTGAATTCACGTTTGCCTTTTTAAAAGTTTGCAACTTGAAGGTTTGTATGTAGGGGACTTATTGTATTTACCAACCACACAATTGACTCCTTGAAGGTCACCTTCTTTTACATTGGGTTGTAAAGAAAGTAAGTTGTAAAAGGTCACAGAGCTACTAAGCAGGAAAACTGAGACTAAAAGAACGCAAATAAGAGAACTAACATTATTGAACCTATGCTATGAGATGGGTCTTATGCTTAGGGATTTATAGGCATTAGTTTGATGACCTTTTACAACACACTGTGATGCAAGTATTATCCCCATTTTACAGATGAGGGAACTGAGGCAGGCAGAGAAAAAATAGTTGAGGATCAGGCAGTGTGGTTCCAGATCCCCGGTTCCTAATCATGACACCCAACTGTCTCCCAAACCTGAAGTCAGTCTGCCTGGGCATCTGGTTGTGGCAGAAGGAAGGGGAAGGAACACAGGCTTGGACTGGGTGGATGTACAGCCCTGAAACTTACCCTTGGAATTACCCTGGTAAATTATTTAACTTCAGGGTAGAGTACTTAGTCTCTGACACTGAGTAAATTACTTAATGCTTCCAAGAATCAGTGTTTTCTTCTGTATAATGGGCATCTTGGCAGATACCTCATCTGCTGCCATAAAGATTAACCGCATAAGATTTGTAGAGCACCTGGCAGATTTTATTCCGGAGACACTTTAGTTATTCCTCCTCCTAGATTGGGAAGGTGTTGCTCATCTTGGCATCCATGGGGCCTGCCCTTACTGACCATGTAACAAATACTTAGAAGAAGGCTGTCACAGGCTTAGACAATCTTTCAGAAATTCTTTTTATTTTTTGAAATGGGGTCTCCCTTTGTTGCACAGGCTGAGGGCAGTGAAATTATCATGGCTCACTGTATCCTCAACCTCCTGGGCTCAGGCGATTCTTCCTGAGTAGCTGGGACTACAGCTGTGTGCCACCATGCTGGCTAATTTTTTTTTTTTAGGGATCATGTCTTGCTGTGTTGCCTAGGTTGGTCTCTGACTCCTGGGCTCTGTTGATTCTGCCCCCTCGGCCTCTCAAAGTGCTAGAATTACAGGTGTAAGTCACTGGGCCTGGCCAGTATATATCTACTTGTAATATGTTTCTCTCTCTCTCTCTCTCCCTCTCTCTCTTGCTCTCTACTGGACCTGGCTGGCATATATCTACTTATAATACATCTCTCTCTCTCTCTCACTCATCTGTCTTCTATCATCTATCACCTATCTATCTTTTAAATGTTACAAGACATCATAGTTGAGGAACGGTTACTGCTTTATGGGCACTAGAGGAGAAAGATATTTCTTGTTTAGGAGTTGGAAAATCTTAAAGTGGAAGGTCCTTGGAGGATATGAATTCAGGCCTCCTAGGACGGGAGGGTTCTGTACATGTGCAGATGGGAGATCAGGCAGGAAAGGACAGGAGGAGGACATCTTGGACAGGTAAGGAGAGCCCTGACTCTGTCAACTGGACTGTGGTGAAGGGGCAAGTGCCTGGAAGTGAGGGAGGTCAGGCTCTGGGCCTCTTTCAGAGATTTGGAGAGGACAGGGAACCCTCCAGATGTATCTGGGGAGTAAGGTTCAGGAATAGGAGTAAGATGGGGTGACTGGTGACAGGCAGGAGCCAGCTCTGTTGTGGGTGCCAAGATGGGGGCTGGAGGAGGGCTGGGTGCCAAGGCTGGGCCTGAGGCAGTGGAAGGCAGTGTGGGGAGATCCCTTCAGGAAATGTTCAGCACAGGGTGCTCAGCAGCTCCAGAGATGCAGGCTGGGTGTCCTGGCCTGGATGAAAATTTAGGACTGGCTCTCAGGGTCAGGTGGATCTGAGGACACAATTCTGGTCATTTCCCTCCATGTAGCGATTAACCAGCAACAAGTTGGTTAGACATCCCGAAACGATGAATACATACTTGCTTCCTCTCATCTTGTCCCTCCACCTCCTTGTTCCCTTTCCCCATTGTGTCCCTTTACATGGGCACACAATGCCCAAGATCTCATGAAGTTGAACTCAGCTGAGACCTTGTGTCTCTTCTTTATTGACCACACCTGTCTCTGATTTACCTGGAGATGGTAATGATGGGCTTGTGAATTCCGATACTCAAGGCAGCTCACTCAATCTGGTCTGCACGTTAGCTCCTGATGCCGACTATACCCTGTATCTACTGAGTCAGCATCCCTGAGGACAGCCTGAGTTCCCTACCAGAGACTCCCAGCCTGCAGCAAAGGCCTGAAACCACCTCTTCTGTGGGGATCGCTAGTGTATTGGAGGCCATTCGCTCTTCTGCTGGGCTGGCACCTGGGGTTGTGATTACTGCGAAAGAAGCTATGGAACTGCCAGGAGTTGGGGACTGGCTTTGAGTAGATGACCAAGAAATACTCTTTGGAGGGAATCAGGGTCACTGGACTTTAGAGAGAATGAATCTCTTGAGATGGCTTTTAGGGTTCTCTACTCAAAGGCCTCAGCTAAGGGGGGAAGCTGCAGTGTCACCACGAGGGGCTGGCAGGGCCACATCACAGAGCACGGCCACTTCTCTGCTCAGCATGGCCTGGAGTTACACTCGCCTCTGCCTGTCAGAGAAACCTGGGGCTGGTTTTGGTCTGGCAAGTATCATTCTCTCAGCATAGAGACACCAGATTCTCATGGGAAAACTGGCATCAGGGTTGCATTTTCACAACTGGTTTCTGATGTCTCTTGGTGCATGCTCCCTGGAGAACTATGTCTGACATGGGTCTGAAGTAGTGATGACGGGTGGCCTTCATTTCACGGTCATGGTGAGTGAGGGAGCAGTGGATGATGCTTTCATCCCTGTCTTCCTGGTTGTCTGTGAGTCTCCTAAGAGGAGCATTCTTATCCTGTTCCGGAATCAGAATCATCAGCCTCCCTGGATTCACTGGAAATGCAGATTCTTGGGCCCACCCAGACCTCCTGAATCAGAAATTCTGGGACAGGGCAGACTTTTCACAAGCCATCAGGGGATTTCAACACACTGAATAACTCTGTCTTATTGCATTCTCCTCCCTCTCAGTCACTCCTCTTTCTCCTTCCAACCTGTCTGGCCCAGTGGTCAAGGCCAGGTCTCCTTGTATTACACTTGCCAGTCTTCCCATTGTGACAGGCCCTTAGTGGGACTCTACAGCTCCCGAGAAGTCACTCAGATGGCTCAAAGTCACATCACCTGTCTTGCAGGAGAATAGGGGGATGGTGAGTGAGAACCACCTCTCCAGAAGAGGAAGGCTGTCAAATGGAGGCTGGTGGCCAGGTGTTCATCTCCCCAAGAGTGCGAAGAAATGACTTCCCTGCAGTGTGAGTGGTTTGGATGGAATGGAACAGGGCTCTCTTATGGCATGTGATGTTCAACACAGGAGTGACGATGGACTCCCCAACACTGATGTTCCTATAAGTGGGGTGTTCAATCTCCACTGTGATCCTGCCTTGGGGCTGGGAATGGTCATGGCCTTCAATGGCCCTACATCATTCTAAAAATCCAGGAACTTTCCATCAGCTCCATTTCTGTCTATTATAGTCCAAGGTGAACCTTAGGGGATTGGGAATGAGGGTTTTCTTGTCAATACAAACCTCCCTTAGGCTGCAGTGGGAACTTACAGTGATGATAAATGAATTGGGTGCTCTGCATGCCCCATGTCACCTTGGCTTTCCTAGTTACAGACAGCTCCATGCTGAAGACTGAGCCGGGATGAGAGTGTAATAATGGTGTGATAAGACTATGGTAATAATGATGAGTTTTTGTAGAAAGTGCATCACCTATGAACCTATGAAGTATTTACTTCCTAATTTGCAAAGATAATTCTGATTTTTCTATGGTCACCAATGAGAGAGAGAGAGGATAGGAGAGAGTGAGGCTGCCCTCCCCCCAGAGTCATACCCAACTGAGGACATCGTCCCCTGTGGTCATTTGGTTGTTTCCATCTTTAGTTACTGTGAATAATGAACATTGGTGTGAAAACATATGCTCAAGTCCTTGCTTTCAGTTCTTTTGTGTAGATACTCAGAAGTGGAAATTTTTGAGGAATTCCCATACTGTCTTTCATAGCTGATTCACCTCTGTATGTTACCTACCATGTACCAGTAATGCACAAGGGTTCCGATTTATCCAAATCCTTGGCAACACTTGTTATTTTCTGTTATTCTTTTTTTTTTTTTTTTTTAATGCTAGCTATTCTAATGGTTGAAAAGCAATATTGCATTATGGTTTCATTTACAATTCCCTAATGATTAGTGATGTTGAGTATCTTTACATGAACTTATTGTGAATCCATGTCTTCTTTGGAGAAATGTCTATTCAAATTCTTTCCATTGTTGAAGCTGGCTTCTGATTTTACTTCCAGTTAGTTGAGCCAGAAGGTCTCAATTTCCTTTAAACAATTTTTCCCTTTCTTTCTTTCTTTCTTTCTTTCTTTCTTTCTTTCTTTCTTTCTTTCTTTCTTTCTTTCTTTCTTTCTTTCTTTCTTTCTTTCTTTCTTTCCTTTCTTGAGACGGAATCTGACTCTGTCACCCAGACTGGAGTGCAGTGACATGCTCACGGCCATTGCAGCCTCAATCTGCTGGGCTCAGGCAATCCTTCCATCTCAGCCTTCCAAGTAGCTGGAACCACAGGCATACACCACCACTCCTGGCTAATTATTTGTTTGTTTGTTTGTTTATTTATTTTAAAGATGTGGAGTACAATTCAAGGTTAGGTATACAAATGGTCATTGTACAGGTAAAGTTTGGGTCTCACTTTGGTCCTCACTTCACTTGGTTTCAGATCAGGTACCCTTATTGATGAAGTGTATCCCCCCACCCCCGGCAGTTTCCCACTACTACCCATCCCTTTCTTATAGTATTATGACAATTGTTCTGAGTCAGTTTATGAGTGAGAACATGTGTAACTCAGTTCTTTGTTTCTGTGGCAGTTCACTGAGTATTATAGACTCTAAATCCATCTAAGCTGCCACAAAGTTCATAATTTTGTCCTTCTTTATAGCTGCATGATATTCCATTGTGTATATGTACCATATTTTTTTAATCCAGTCTATTTTTGGTGGGCAGCACAGTTGGTTCCATGTTTTTGCTATCGTGAATAGTGTTACAACAAACATGTGTGCGCAGGTACCTTTTTTGCAGAATGATTTGAGTTCCTCTGGGTATATTCCCAGGAGGATTGCTATGTCTCATGGAAGGTTGATTTTTAGATCTTTTAGGAATTGCCACATTGTTTTCCATAGATGTTGTACTAGCTTACACTCTCAACAACAGTGTAGAAGGATTCCCTTTTCCCCACATCCTCTCCAGCATCTGCTGTTTTTTGAGTTATTGATGATAGTCATCCTGAGTGGAGTTAGGTGGTGTCACAGTGTGGTTTTAATTTGCATTTCTTTGATGGTTAGTGCAGTTGAGTATTTTTTCAAGTCTCTGTTGACTGTTCATATGTCTTCTTTTGAGAAGTGTCTATTCATATCTTTTGCCCACTTTTTAGTAGGGCTGTTTGTTGTTTTCTTTTTGCCGTGTTTTAGGTCCTTGTAGATCCTAGATGTAAGGCCTTTGTCAGATATACAGTTGACAAATATTTTTGCCCATTCTGTGGGCTGTTTCCCCTCTCTCTTGATGGTTTCTTTGGCTTTGCAGAAGCTTGTCAGTTTGATGAGGTCCCACTTGTCTATCTTATATCTTATGGCATGGACATTTGGGGTTTTGATCAGGAATTGGCTGCCAGTTCCAATTTCCAAAAGGGTATCCCCTGGGTTTTCTAAGGTTCTTACACTTTGAGGTTTTATGTTTAGGTCTTTGATTCTTTTAGAGTTGATTTTTGTGTATGGTGATAGGCAGGGGTCTTGTTTTAATCTTCTACATGTGGTCAACCAGTTTTCCCAGGACCATTTACTGAATAAGTTCTCCTCTCCTCAGTGGTTGTTAGTGGAGGCTTTGTCAAAGGTGAGTTGGTTGAGAAATTGAGGTTTTGCTTCCAGAATCTCTATCCTGTTCCATTGATCTATATGCCTGTTCTTGTACCAATACCAGAGGTTTTTGATTATTGTAGCTTTATAGTAGAACTTGAAGTCTGGAAGTGTGATACCTCCAACTTTATTTCTTTTACTAAGGATTGTTTTGGCTATAGTCTTTTATGTTTCCATATGAATTTCTGTATTGTCATTTCCTTGTCTGAGAAGAATGATGTTGGCAATTTAATGGGTATTGCATTAAATTTGTAGATTGCCTTGGGTAGGATGGACATCTTAACCATGTTAATTCTTCCAATCCATGAGCATGGGATAGTTTTCCATTTGTTTGTGTCTTCTTTGATTTCTTTGAGCAGTGTTTTGTAGTTTTCATTGTAAAGGTCTTTCCCTTCTCTGGTTAGGAAGATGCCAAGACATTTCATTCTTTTGTGGCTATTGTGAATGGGATTGTGCTTTTTATTTGGTTCTCTGTCTGTTTATTTATGATGTGTAACAATGTGACTGCCTTTTGCCCATTTATTTTATACCCTGAGACTTTGCCAAAGTCCTTCATTAGTGCAAGGAGGTTTTTGACAGGTTTTTTTTTGGGGGGGGGGGTTTCTCAAGGTATAGACTCATGTCATCCACAAGGAGGTATAACTTAGCGTTCTCTTTTCCTATTTGGATACCCTTGATTTCCTTCTCTTGTCTGATTACTCTAGCTAGGACTTCCAATACTATGTTTAACAGGAGGGGTGAGAGTGAGCAGCCTTGTCTTTTTCTGGTTTTTAGGGGAAATAGTTCCAATTTCTATCTGTTTAGTCCTGTGTTGACTGTGGGTTTATTGTAGATGGCTCTTACTATTTTGAAGTATGTTCCTTCTATGCCTAAGTGTTCAAGATTTTTATCAAGAAGCGATGCTGGATTTTATCAAAAGCTTTTTCTGTGCTAAATGATATGATCGTGTGGTTCCTGTTTTTATATCTGTTGATTTATTTAATTGCACTTATGGTCTTGTGGATGTTGGACCAACCCTGCATCTTAGGGATGATGCCTATCTGGTCATGGTGGATGATTTCTGAGATGTGTTGCTGCATCTGATTTGCTAGAATCTTGTTGAGTATTTTTGAAGCTATGTTCAGGAGGGATATGGGCCTGTAGCTCTTTCTTTGTTGGATCTTTACCTAGTTTGGGTGTCAGTGTGATGTTAGCTTCATAAAATGAGTTGGGGAGAGTTCCATCTTTCTTGATTGGTTGGAATACTTTCAATAGGATTGGTATCAGCTCCTCCTCATATGTTTTGTAGAACTTCGCTGGAAAGCAGTCTGGTCCAGGACTTTTTTTGTGGGTAGTTTTCTTATGACAGAGTTGATTTTTAAAGTTGTTATTGGTCTAGTTAATATCTCGGTTTCTTCTTGTTTCAAACTTGGACAGTTGTGTGATGTCAGATAATCCTCTATTTCATTTAGGTTTTTGAGTTTGTTTCCATACAGGTATGCACAGTAATCTCTGATAATTTTTTGTATTTCTTCAGGGTCCATTGTGATTTGATCTTTTGCATTTCTGATTGTGTTTATTTGGTCATTTTCTCTCTTTTCCTTGGTCAATCTGGCTGGGGGTCCGTCAGTCTTGTTTATCCTTTCCAAGAACCAGTTTTTTGTTTCGTTGATCTTTTTCTATGATATTTTTGTCTTCTGTGTCCTATATTTGGACTTTTACTTTGGTGATCTGGAGTCTTCTGCTGAAGTTAGGGCTTTGGTGGTCTTGTCTTTCCAGGTCCCTTAAGTGATTTGCTAGGCTGTTAACTTGAGATCTTTCCGTTTTCTTGATGTGTGTTTGTAAAGAAATGAATTCCTCTCTCAGTACTGTTTTCATGGTATCCAAGAAGTTTTGGTAAGATGTGTCTTTATTTTCATTTGTTTCCAGAAATCTGTTAATGTCTGCTTTTATTTCCGTGTTGACCCAGGAATTTTTCAGCATCATGCTGTTTAGTGTCCACGTTTTTGTGAGTTTTGGGGTTGCTCTATTCGTGTTGATATTTATTTTTATTTCACTGTGGTCTGAGAAGGTACATGGCAGTATTTTGACATTGTGAAATTTGTTTATGCTTGATTTATGGCCGGGATTTATGGTCAATCTTGGAGTACGATTCATGTGGTGATGAGTAGAATGAATATTCCATGGTTTTTGGGTGGGATGTTCTTTAGGTATCTATTAAATCCATTTGGTCAAGTGTCAAGTTGAGATCCCAGATCTCCTTGTTGACTTTTTACCTAGATGATCTATCTAGGGATGTTAGTGGGGTCACCAGCTATTAGAGTCAATATCTTTTTGAAGTTTACCTAGAACCTATTTTATAAAGGTTGGTGCTGCTATGTTGGGTGCATATATGTTTAAGATGGATATTTCTTGTTGATGGATTGAACCTTTTATCATTCTGTAGTGACCTTCTGTATCTTTTAAATTTTTAATAACTTAAAGGAAATTTTGTCTAACACTAAGATCACAAATCCTGCTTTCTTTTGTGTTCCATTCACCTGAAAAATTATTTTCATCCTCTGGCTTTTGTGAGTGTCCATTCTGGTGAGATGTGTTACCTGGAGACAGCATATTGTTTTGTCATTTTAAAAAAATCCAGTTTGCCATTCAATGTCTTTCCAGTGGTGCATTTAGTTCATTCATGCTCAGGCTAGTTATTGAGATGTGAAAGTTTATCCCTGTCATGAATTTTTTTTTTCATAATCCATATTTTTTATTATGGTTTTATGGGGTACAGTTAAGGGTTAGGTGTACAATTATGTTTCATTCAGGCACCCTGTTG
>NW_007246614.1:642020-642267 GCF_000164805.1 Carlito syrichta
TAATGGGGTTGTTTGTTTTTTTCTTTTCAGCATGTTTTAGTTCCTTGTAGATCCAAGATGTTAAGCCTTTGTCAGACCTGGTGTTGCAAATACTTTTTCCCAGTCTGTAGACTGTCTCCCTGCTCTCTTGATGGTTTTTTTGGCCTTGCAGAAGCTTCTCAGTTTAATAAGATCCCACTTGTCTATTTTCTCTCTCATGACCTGTGGGTTTCGGGTTTTGTTCAGGAATTGGATGCCAGTTCCGATT
>NW_007246614.1:642487-643363 GCF_000164805.1 Carlito syrichta
CATTGATCTATATGCCTGTTCCTATACCAATACCAAGCTGTTTTAATGATTGTAGCTTTATAGTAAAGTTTGAAGTCTGGTAATGTGACCTACTTTGTTTTTTTTGCAGAGGATTGTTCTGGCTATTCTTGGTCATTTGTGTTTCCATATGAATTCCTGTGTTGTCTTTTCTAGGTCTGAGAAGAATGTTGCTGGTAATTTGATGGGTATTGCATTGAATTTGTAGACTGCTTTAGGTAAGATGGACAGCTTCACAATGTTGATTCTTCCGATCCATGAGCATGGGATATTTTTCACTTGTTTGTGTCATCTTTGATTTCTTTGAGCAGTGTTTTGTAATTTTCATTGTAAAGGTCTTTCACGTCTCTGGTTAGGAAGATACCAAGGTATTTCATTTTTTTTGTGGCTATTGTGAATGGAATTGTGTTTTTTATTTGGGTTTCTGTTTGTTTATTATTGGTGTAGAGAAATGTGATTGTCTTTTGTACATTTATTTTGTATCCTGAGACTTTGCCAAAGGCCTTTATCAGTGTAAGGAGGTTTTTGACAGATTCTCTTGGGTTTTCAGGGTACACAGTAATATCATCTGCAGAGAGAGATAACTTGACTTCTTCTTTTCCTATTTGGATACCCCTGATTACCTCCTCTTCTCTGATTACTCGAGCCAGGACTTCCAATACTATGTTGAACAGGAGTGGTGAGAGTGGGCATCCTTGTCTTGTTCCAGTTTACAGGGGAAATGGTTCCAATTTTTGTCCATTTAGGAGTATGCTGGCTGTGGGTTTCTTGTAGATGGCTCTCACTATTTTGAGGTATGTTCCCCGTATGCCTAGATATTCAAGGGTTTTTATCAAGAAGGGGTGCTGGATGTTATCA
>NW_007246614.1:643984-645410 GCF_000164805.1 Carlito syrichta
CTGGTCTTGCTTTTCCAGCTTCTCTAGGTGGCTTGTTAGGTTGTTAATTTGTGTTCCTTCCATTTTCTTCATGTGTGTTTGTAGGGATATAAATTCCCCTCTTACTACAGCTTTCATGGCATCCCAGAGATTTTGTTAAGATGTTTCTTCATTTTCATTTGTTTCCAGGTATCTTTTGATCTCTGTTTTGATTTCATCATTGACCCAGGAGTTGTTTAGCATCATGCTGTTTAGTGTCCATGTCTTTGTGGGTTTTGGGGGGACTTTCTTGGTGTCAGTGTTTATTTTTATTCCATTGTGGTCTGAGAAGGTGCATGGTAGAATTTTGGTCCTTTTAAATTTGCTTATGCTTGATTTATGGCCAATTACATGGTCAATCTTAGAATATGTTCCATGCGGTGATGAGTAGAATGTATATTCTGTGGTCTTTGAATGGAGTGTTCTGTAGGTATCAATTAAGTCCATTTGGTCCAAAGTCTCATTGAGGTTCCGGATCTCCTTGCTGATTTTTTGTCCTGATGATCTGTCTAGGGTTGTGAGTGGGGTATTAAAGTCCCCAGTTATGATGGTGTTAGAGTCAATATCTTTCTTTACTTTTCCTAGAAGTTGCTTTATGAAAGTTGGTGCACCTATGTTGGGTGCATATATGTTTAGGATAGATATTTCTTGTTGATGGATGGAGCCTTTTATCATTGTGTAGTGGCCTTCTGTATCTTCTTTGATTTTTAATAGCTTGAAGGGTATTTTGTCTGAAATTAAGATCGCTACTCCTCCTTTCTTTTGTATTCCGTTTGCCTGAAAGTTTGTTTCCCATCCTCTTACTTTGAGTCTGTGGGTGTCCTTTCTAGAGAGGTGAGTCTCTTGAAGGCAGTAGATTGTTGCCTGATGATATTTTATCCATTTTACCATTCTATGTCTTTTCAGTGGTGCATTTAGTCCATTCACATTTAGGCTAATAATTGAAATGCAAGAGTTTATCCCTGTCATAAGATTCTTACAGAGTTGTTCCTGTTTGTTTGTTGTCTTTCTTTGGGTTTTGGAGTTGGCTCGTGTGTGTTTTTAATCTTTTGCCTGTACTCTTGTGAAGAATGTTGTTGCTCTTTTTTCTTTTTATTCTGTGTTCAGTACTTTCTTAAGTGTTTCTTGTAGAGGTGGTCTGGTGGCAGCATAGGTTCTTAGGGATTGGATATCTGGAAAAGATTTCAATTCTCCCTCACTAATGAAGCTTAGTTTGGCTGGGTAGGTTATTCTTGGTTGAAATTGTTTATCTTTTATAACTTTGAAGATACGGCTCCAGGCTCTCCTAGCCTGAAGGGTTTCTGAGGATAAATCTGCTGCTATTCTAATTGGTCTTCCTTGGTAGGTAGTCTGGGCCTTTTTCTCTTGCTGCCTTTAGATTTTTTCTTTTATAGCTACTTTGTTTAAG